>NW_007579006.1:80290-87590 GCF_000690725.1 Stegastes partitus
GAACTGTCTGAACAGATGAACGTGGAACCTTCAGAACCAGACTGGTGGAGGTCCACAGGTCTCTTTCTTTAGATGTTCCATGTTGTCACCAAAGGAAGCAGCGTGTTGGAGGTGAGCCTTAAAATACATCCACAGGTGTGCCTCCAGTTAACCAATCAGAAGCTTCCAAAGGCGTGACATCATCATTTGGGCTTTAACAAATAGTCTGAAGGATCTTAGTGGATGGAAACTAATGACTTTGAAGAATGTAGTGAAAAATTCTCTCTCTAATAATGTTGGTGATCCTGACTGAGCTGAAACAGGAGACGTTTGATTTAATGTCAGACGGTGAGAACAAAAAGGTTTTGTGTCATTTTCTACGGTGGACGTGAACTTCTGGTTTCATCTGTACATGAAACAGAAAATACAGAAGCTTTGTAAGAGTAGAATTTGCATCACACTGCAGCAGGTTTACATGTATAATGTACAAGATGTTTATTTTATTTATCGACGCGTCTTCACAGGGATGAAGCTACTTTTAACGGAGCAGAGGACGTGGAAGTCGAGCAGAAGACTCCAGGTGAGGAAGCGGCGACGCTCTCCGCCTGCTAATCAGCCGCCGCCGGGATGCCCCCGAGCAGCCTCACCGGCGGAGCAGCAGAGGAGGAAGGAAAAAAACCGTCCCCGCGATAAATAACCCTCCCGTTTGTTTCTGTAGCGTTCATGTGTCGCCGTCACAGAGGACTCCTTCAGCTCCATCTGGCTGTGGTTCTACCTTCAGACAGGAGCTCAGAGGAGCAACACTGGAGGAGCTGGAGGGGAGGAATCTAAATATAGGCGTTAGCGGGTTAGCGGGTGTCGCCGTGGTCATTATCGCTCGTCGCTCGGCTTCGATATATTTGGAAGAGAAATCCCGCGGGGTTTTTATTTAACAGTTAAATTGACTGGCGTCCCTGGAGAGCGGCTCCTTGTCGCCGGCCGACCGGGAGCGTCGCACGCTATTAATTCGGATTTCACGGAAAACTTCGTATCGGCGCGGCCGGATTACGCTGAATGTTATCTGCAGCCGCCTCCAGAAGGACCGCACGTGTTCACAGGATCTCCTCAAATTACTGCACACTTCTTTTTTTAACTTTAATTTAAAAACCAGAATGTTTTATTCACAGAGAAATCCTTCTTGGTTGAGTTTGAACCGCCGGACGCAGGTTTTTGTCTCAGATGCAGATTTGTTGCTATAAAAACAAAACAAACAGAAGAAGAAGGACTCACCTTTCCGATGATGCTCCCGACTTCCTGTGGACGAAACAGAAACAGAAGATGTCGGTTTTATGTGTCGATATTTTAAACAAAGATGAACAAAAAATGCGCTAAATTCAAAAGCTGCAGGAAATTCAGAAAACTAAACAAGCTACATGATAAAGACGAGCTAAAGTCCTGCTTTGTGTGGATGATTGTGTCACGTTTTGGTCATTTTACATCTTTTTGTGGATTTTTTGTGTCACGTTTTGGTCATTTTACATCTTTTTGTATCCTTAGGAGACACTTAAAGGATTAAAAAACAAAACAAACTCAGTAAAACGCTCTAAAATATGCTGTTTCACTTTTAAATATTGACTAAATCCCTGCCACGCTGGGTAGCTTTTACCAAAAGTTTCCCACAAATGAAGAAGTGAAGCGTCTGCTGGGGACTATTTTCTGCGGCGGATTAACACACGTGATGCTGCCATGATTTTCGCTTGACCGGCTCACCTTTCCGTGCATGAGGAGGCGCAGCGTCAGCGTCACGCCCATCGCTCCGTCTCCAAACTCCTGCTCGCAGCTCATGGTTGAGGTGGTGGAGGTGGAGGTGGTGGTGGTGGTGGTGGTGGTGTGGTGGGTGGAGGTGGACTCTGCCGCTGGGAGACGCATGAAGGTCCGAGGCCCCGAAAGGCGAACGGAGCCGTCCGGAACGCCGCGGAGGAGAACCCTTGGGAGAACCCGGAGAGGAACCGTGAGAAGAGCTGGAGCTGACGGAGGCGGAGGAATCGGTGTCGGCTCTGTGGAGGAAACAGGAAACAAGTTCAGAGCGATTAAAGAAAAGAAAATGTGTTTTTCATCCTGAAATGTCGTGTTTGTTTGCTGCAGTGAGGAAATAAACTCAGGAAACGTCCAAAATGCTTTAAAATAACTTAAATGACAAAAATATGGCGTGAAAATAGAAAACTTCACTTAAAATATGTGTAAAATAATTTTTAAAAAGCCAAAAATGATGAAATGTTTATGTAAAGTTTGTCTGGAACAATTAGAAATATTTCTAAAATCACCAAAAATTACCAAATGAACGAAAATCTGTCCTGATTTACCCAAAACAAACCAAAAAAACTCCAAAATGGCTTCAAAAAAAACGTCAAAAATACCTAAAATTATTCCAAAATGATTAAAAAAAAATAAAAATCACCAAAATGACTCAATAATTTTTTAAAATTAACTCAAATATTGTTAAAAATGACATAAATATGGCGTAAAAATTGTTAAAAATGACTAAGAAAATAGAAAAATCAATAAAAATATGTGTAAAATAATAAAGAAAAGCCAAAAACGATGAACCAATTACATGAAGTTTGTCGGGAACGATCAGAAATATTTCCTGAAATCACCAAAAATGTCCAAATGAACCAGAATCTGTCCAGATTTACCAAAAACAAACGTCCAAATGGACTCCAAAACCGCTTCAAAACGGCTTCAAAAAAATCCTCAAAAATGCCTAAAATGATAAAACCATGGACTTCAAGGACAGATACAGATCCTGCAGATCCAGAACCAGATGTTCTGAGGAGGTTCTGGTCGACTTTTCATTAACTATCAGTTCAGTTTCAGGGTGTCAGGCTGGTGGAGGACGGTGTGTTTGCAGAATGTTCCCTAAACGCTGCTCCTGTTGCTGGTGAAGCAGCCACTGGTTCCAGCAGCAGGTGAAGACGTGAACACGATTCCTCGAGAGCCAGAAGCTCGTCAACAGGCTGCAATTTCAGAATTAATTGGAGACGGTGTTTAAAAAGCTGAAGGGGGCTGAAGTGAGCGAGTGAAGTGGCGCTCAGGCGTGAGGACACTTCAGAGCCAACCGGAGCTCAGAGCTGCTTCCTGCAGCGTCGCATGTTGGTCGGCGTTATGTTACAAATTTTCCACAAGTAAAATTACCAAAAAAATATTTACATGTTGACTGTGAACAAAAAAAAAAATGTAAGAAAAAAAAAAAAGTCGACATCAAATATCTGTATTATTGATAAAAAGATAAATTATTTTAATTCACAATGTTTGATTGTAAATTAACATTTTACTGCATATGAATCGAACAGACGACCACTAACTGACAGATATCTGCCGTTATCTGGAAGAAAAATGATGTCTACCATGAAAAATAGTCAATCATTGTTGTAATTGTTATTTAATAGATTTTTTAAAATTATTTTAATTGCAGACGATAACAAGTAAAAAATAAAAATATATTTACGTTAATTGTTTAAGAAAAAAACTGTAAATAACGTCCACATTAAATATCTGTATTATTCATTTAATATATTTATTATTTATATTTAGTGTTTGACAGTAAATTTTCACCATTTTTCTCGTAAATAAATCAGACAAACTATCAGTACATTGAAAAAAATATTTACAAACAATAACAAACAGGTTTGTTGTTTGTAAACATCACAGATATCTGCTGTTATTTTTCCCGGTACTGAACCCGACTGCTCCGGGTCTTGGCGTCTTCCTGTCATATCGTGCTTTCTTGGGGTTTGTTTATTTATTTATTCTGCGTTCGTTTGTGTGTCTGAGTCTCATGAAAAATACAGTCGCAGCCAAAGTAGGTCAGAAACGCGACGCGACGCTCGGCCGCGCACGAGGAGGCGGCTTCGCCTCGGAGACGATGAGAGCCGAAGTAATCAACCGGCCGTCGACGCGTCCGTCAGGCGTCGAGTCGAGGAAGCCGAGTGTGAGCGCGATGCAAATGCAGAAGGCATGAATTATGGAGGGCGCTTCAGACGGGGTCAGAACCCGGCCGGCCCATCCCCCCACCGAGTCACATACGAGTGCACACACTCGGGATGCTGCCGACCCGTCCTTGTAGGGACGGACTCGAGGGAACGAGCCGTGAATCAGCCGAGCAGGAGGTCACGCAGTTCAAACCCGTCATCAGAACACGAGAGTCCTGCTCAAACAGCCACAGATATCTGGAAAAAAAATATGGTTCTGACGATAAAAACGTTTTTATGTGACGCGTCACATGTTGAGTCATTGACAGCCGACGTGTCAGGATTTATTTAAACAGCTCAACGTGTTCATAATCGTTTTATTCTCTCCTGTTACTTCAGGTTTTATTATGTGCAGTTTAAAAATACACTTAATAATAATACACTCTATTCTATTCTCTTCTCTTCTCTTCTATTCTATAAAACTATTTTCCAATTCAAAAGCCCAAACAACAAACATCTGCAAAATAACGACATTTTCACTGATTTAAATCCTGTAAAAATGTTGGGAAAAAATTACGTTTTTTTCCCCAACGTTTTCAACTTTTGTAAAAATACACATTTTAATTTAATTAATTTAATTTTGGGAAATTTAATTGTATTATTTTTTAAATTTAACATCATTATTTACAGCTGTTATCTGCATTTTGTTTGTTTTTAATTTTTCTTCGTAAAAATGTAAATGAATATTTTTTTCTGTCATTTAGAAAAACAGGGAAAATCTGTCAAATAGCAGTTTTAGTTATTTACCAAATAATTTTCTTTTTCAAATTAGAAATATCTATAAAATGAGGACATTTTTGCTGATTTAAATACAGTTAAAATACTTTTATTTTACAGAACATAGTAAAGAGAAAAAAATGAAATTAACATTTATAAAATACAGATGTTTTGGAGCTGATGGTGGAACATCTTTCTACATCTGATGAGCAGAAACCAGAAGCTTGTCGAGGTCATAAAGATATAAATAGTTAAATATCTGCAGGATATCAGGAACTCCAACCTCTCAGTTTATTTATTTGTTGACCGATGCTAGAAAGGCTTTTCCTTGTGTATCATCAAACTGTCTCCGTGGTAACGCAGAGCAATGAATGTGAGTCAATACGACGTCGGAGGCGACAGAAAGAGGTTCACACGTTTGTCTTTATAGACGTTAGAGTCAATAAGAGAACAAAGCAACACGTCAGGTCTCGTCCAGACTTGTCTCAGCGTCCTCCATCGACTGCAGGAACTCGGCTCTCGATTATCAGTGAAATGACGAAACTTTGCGTCTCACAAAGAGACGGTTTAATAACTGTCGGGCTGCAGCTCTGCAATCAGAGGAGTCATTATTTGAATTAGTTTGTTTGTTCCCAGAGTGAAACTGATGACCGACTTTAATAGCTTGCCCAAACATCTCTCCAAGTCTGCGTAAGACACCAGACATGGACGAGCAGAGCCGTGGCCAAGTCCAACCTAAACATGAACAACACGATAAACACTGCATGTCCATGGAGACTGAACCCAGGAACGACGGCGCTGCATCACCTCAGGGTTTAGTTTTCTGGGAGTTCCTGAAGATATTTTGGGTGTGTTTAGGGACTTTTATGTTTCCTGACGCAGATATAGGTCAAAAAAGCCCAGAAGATGTTTTAGGACGTCAATATATTGGTGAGGACAGAGAATAGTTTTACTGAACATCATCAAGGAATGGAAGGAAAATGGAACATGAGTAGATCTGACTGGAGCAGGACGTCCTCAAAGACTGAGTGACCGAGCAAGAAGGAGACGAGTGAGGGAGGCCACCAAGACTCCTATAGCTCCTCTGAAGGAGTTAGAAGCTTCAGAGACTGTTCATACAACAACTGTTGTCTGTTCTTCACCATCAAAGCTTTATGGGAGACAAAGAGAAAGACTCTGTTGGAAAAAGCTCAGATTAAATCTGGACCAGAGTTCACCAGAAGACATGTGGAGACTCTGAGGTCACCTGGAAGAAGGTTCTCTGGTCTGAGGAGACCAGAATGGAGCTTTATGTCCATCAGACTAGATGCTATGTTTGTTGGACACCAAACACACCATCCCCACTGTGAAGCACGGTGGTGGCAGCATCATGATGTGGAGATCTTATCAGCAGCAGCCTAGAAGGCTTGTGAAGGTAAATCCTGGAGGACAATCTGAGAACTCGTGTCTGGACTTGAACAGTTCTGTTCACTGAGGAACCCTGTGGAACCTGACAGAGTCCGAACAGTTGTATCAGAACAATGAGGTGAAGCTGCAGCGTCCAGATGTTCAGACTGATGGAGACCAACAGGATCAATGATGGAGCCAGAAGGTGCATCTACTGACTGGAAGGAGGAAAATACTCACGCAGTAACTACTTTATGTTTTATAGACGCATGTTTGTAGAAATCTGTCTTCACTGTGACGTGGAACACTGTCCTTTTAACGAATCCTTCTGTGTTTCCGTTGTGTGACAGTAACGAGTCGATGCCACTACAGCTCTCTCTGCTCATCAGCATTGTGAGCACATTTGCGTTTGGGGCCTTTGAAAGCATCTGGTCGCCTCCGTCCCCGCCGAGCATCATCACAGCATTGTTTCAGGACAATGCCGCCAGATGAATCCAGGACTCGTCTCCCAAATTACACCCCGATACGCCGGCGCCGCGTCCTCCCTCCTAACGACGAGCAGCCTCCCGCCGGACTCATCAGGCGGCGCCGCCTTTCATATCCAGAACAAGTCGAGGAAATTGTTCTGAAGACGGAACGAGTGGAGCGACAGAAGGAGTCCGGAGCGTGAATACAAAACAGAAGGAAGCACAAAGAGAGGAAACTCCAGACAAGAAGAAGGAATCAGAGTCACGGCCGTACGGTGAATCGCTGGGTTTGATCAGCAGGTGGGCAGGACGGACTGGTTCTGGCCGACAACAACTCATTTCTAAAGACGCGATTGGATTAAAAGCACGACAAGTCGTTCCTTACAGATGAATGGATTAAAGCAGCAGCCGGCCGGCGTGAATCACATCGCTGGTCAACCGTCATGTCAAGGACGGCCTGTTGGTGAGATTAGACAGAAATGAGACGTTCGTGTGCAGGTTTCATTTTGTCGTTTTGTCGTTCTGACTTCTTGCGTCTCCTCTGGTCCACAAGCTCCTGTAACAAAGAGCCTCACTCAGCGTTTCCTTCATCTGTCTGTCTGAGAAAACAAGCGATCAATAAATCAAGAGCTCTGATAGCAAAACAGTTAATTAAACGGGTTGATACGGTTCCAAAACTGAACCACGTCAGTTAAGAATCATGACGTTTCATCAGAATCTCTCTGTTCTACTACAAGCTCA
>NW_007579006.1:88277-94298 GCF_000690725.1 Stegastes partitus
ATAGACTGAACCAGGACGTTTACATACAGTTACAGATCTCTGTTTCTAAAGGTTTCACTTCTTTGTTCTATTTGTTGGGAGAAAAGATTAAAGCAAAAACCAGAACCTGCTTCTTGGAGGAAGAACTGAGCTGCTTCAGTTAAACACATGGAGGAACCGATGACGTGATGATTGTCCAAGCTGGCGTCTGAGTTAGTGCGCACGTACGGTTTGATCCGTGCACGCGTGTGGTTTTGCAGCGGTGTCGGCTGTCCGTGTGGTATCAGACGATGATGTCATGGCGTGGGAGAGAGGGAGTGACATCACCGTCGATCCATGTGCGTCTGACACCAGAGTCTATTTAAAGAGCAGAATGTGGCAGCAGGACGAGGAGGCCGGGGGACGGGAAATAAAGATTTCAACATCCCATCTTCACTTCACCGCCGTCCCCTCCACGCCGCTGCCGCCGCCGCTCTGGGTAATCACTGTAATTAGCAGGACGGAGTAATGCTAGGATGCTAACGCCGTGATACGATAGAAAAAAAAAAGTCTGGATGCTGCAGCAGTTTACGCAGAAAGCCAAAAAGCTGGGATGGTAACACCGACCCTTAAAATAGAATCTGCAGACAGCTGCCAACCAGGAAGATAAAGCCCCCCACCCCACCCCCGCCCCCGTCTAATGCTCTCAGCGCTCGTGATTCAGTTTTGGTTAAAAATTCTCGTCAGGGTTTGACTCGCGCGCTGAAAACACAAACGCAGAGGCCACATTAGCTCAACTTTAAAGGAAAAAGAACAACAGGAGTAAAAGCAGCTGCACGGTTCAGCAGAAGCAGCTAAAAATAAAGCAGGTTGATATCCGGCTTTATGACACCTCCACTCTCTTCAGCAGCTCAGAAAATCAGACGCAAGTTCACGTCTGAGATCTGGAAACAGTTTTATTATTACCACCGTCAGCACTTCCACTAAAAGTCACCGTTTAGTTTGTTCTGTTCATGTGGTTCGTTCTTGCAGGTTTGTTTTGGTCCAAGTAGGTTTCGTGTGTTTGTCTCACGTCGTTTTAATTTAAATTTCGTGTTTTTCTGTCATAAAAAAGGAACACAGCGCATAAAATACACAGAAATCACCTCAATATCACGATAAATCACAACAGAAAGATGTAAAATCGCCACAAAAACATCCAAAATCAACCAGTAAAAATGTGAAATTGTCATTCTTGACATATTTCAGCTTTTAGAAATCACATTAATCTGGACAGTTTGCTCTGCTCCCAGTCTGACATGTCAGCAAAAAGTACAAAAGAAGCAAAAATCACTACAAAAGCAGGTGACATCACAACTCAAATGTGTTAAATCACTGCAAACAGATGTGAAATCACAACAAAAAGATGTGAAATCACCAGTTGTTACAGTTCTAAGTTCAGAAATCACCACAAAAAACACATGAAATCCCAACGAAAAAATGAAAAATTACCACAAAAAGATGCAAAAAAGAAAAAACGTGAAATCACCAATTGACATATTTCAGTTTTCAGAAATAATATTAACATGGACAGCTTGGTCTGCTCCCAGTCTGTCAGAATAAAGTACAAAACATATAAACTCGCTGCAAATAGCCACAAAATCAACACAAAAAGATGCAAAATCACTGCAAAAAGCTGAAAAATCCCGACAACAGGATTTGAAATCACTACAAAAAGATGTGAAATCACCAGTTCTTATCATTGTTTTTGTCAGAAATCCTATGAATCTGTGCAGCTGCTCTGCTCCAGTCTGCAGAAAACAACCAGGTTTCTAGACGTTGATGATTCTTTAGAGTCATTTCCGGCCAATGAGGCTGCAGGTGGAGACCCTGGTGTTGGTTCGTCTCCAGATAACGAGCCAATGGCTGACTGACTTCCTGTTTAAATGTCTAAACATGACTGGCTGTGCTTTTAGACTGACGGTTAAACGACTTCATTTGGCTAACGATGTAATTAAGCAGAGAGCTGCTGATACGACTTCAGTGTTTGCTGAACACACTTCTGTGTCGTCTCTCAAAAAACGCTCACTGAACAAGTGATGGATGCTCGGGGCGGCCGACCAATCAGACGCCTCGAGGGCGGGACAGAAGACCAAACGGTTTCCGGCGTGAGTTTAACATTTACACGCCGGCGGTGATCGCTCGAGACAATGAAGAGAAAAGGACGCGTCACCTTTAACGGATCTGCCCGAGAGCCGATAAACGCTTTTCTGTTTGAAATGTGTGCGTTTGTTTGTGCGGCGACGCTGTCATGCTGCTGCTGTGTGTGTGTGTGTGTGTGTGTGTGTGTGTGTGTGGCAGGTAAATGACAGACGTGACCTTGTCATATTTAGTCAATGCTAATCAGGAGAAAACACACAACAGCGCTGCACGCATGTACACAAATAAACATGTATGAGATCGATAGGAGTGCACACACACACACACACACACACACACACACACACACACACACACACACACTAGCTTGGATCTACACACACACACACACACACACATGCAAACGCACAAACTCAGACACAAATAGAGCGGAAAACATGTGCTGCCTGCACACACAGCCGGCCTGCCAAAACCACTTACACACAGCTAGGCTTACAGCGCGCACACACACACACACACACACACACACACACTCTGAGAAAAGGCTGACTCGGTCTCATAAAACGGAGCACATAAAAGGATCAACAAGCACTCGACTGGCCGAGAGTCCACGAAGACACCCGGATACACGAACACACACAGTCCAACTGCCTCCCAAACCAAAACAGTTCGACTCTAATATTACGATTTCCAAATAAAATAAAATAAAAAACACACAGAAGAACGAGCTCATTTGTTCCTGAGCTGCTTCTATTTTTAAAGCCTTGAATTTTAAATAATCCCAGAGAAGTTTCAGCGACCTCCGGACCGCTAAAGCCGATTCAAAATCCTGCCACTTCGATGCGTTTCAGCGCCGCGGACACGTTCCCCGGCGTCACGCTGCGGAGGCTGGCGGCAGACGGCGAGGCTTAGGCGACGGGCGCAGGCCGTGAGGACGCATACGTTTACCGCCAGCCTGTAATCGCGAGGCGGCGTTCGTAAGACGATGTGACAAATGGCGTGATTTCTGTGTTAATGCAGGAGAGCAGAGGGAGGGAAGGGAGACGCTGTCAGCCGGCGACCGTTAATTTAAAAACTCACCTCGATGACGGCGAGAGAGGAAAAGTAGCTGAAACCCATTTGTGAGTTTTGGACAAAGGTGTGCTGCAATTCTGAGGCGACGAGGAGAGCGTCGGCAATAAGTGGAATGAAAAAACCCGACGGATGTGAAGAGATGCACAAAAACACGGCGGCTGATTAACAGCACAGAAAGCTGCTGAACTTGGTAACTTCTGCTTCTGGTATCGACTCGTTTTTACTCATTAAGTCCACTTTAAATGTTCAAACTTGCAGGTTTAAGTGCAGGTAGTCGTTTATTTTTCATCCACTGGATTCATGTTTGTGTCTCCAAGGCCAATATTCTCACTCTTTTTGCTCTGTTTTTGGTCTCCACCACCTCCTAAGTGTAACCTTAACTCAAGTCAGACAGCTTTCTCCTCTACTTATATCGTCTGTTAACGTTTTTAAAACAACAACAATAAGCTCCAGCAACAACCAACATCCCAACAGTTCCACCAGTCACTATTAACACCGAAGCAGCATCCGTCACCAGACTAACCTCCGTCTGGAGTCTGAAGGTCCAATGAGGTGCCTCATGTACTAAGACTAGAGTCCTTACCGTCACAGCCTGGGTTGATTCATGACCATTAGCTACTCAATAAAGTCCAAAAAAATTAAACATAAATACGCTGCAGTTCCTCGAGTGGCCACTTGAGGCTCCAGAAGTGAGTCAGTTAAAATCAGAAACAAACATCTTCACAGTCTGGTTCAAAAAACTGTGTCGGTCTCTAGAGCTGACTTTCCTGTAACTGTATAGAGGGTGAATTATTATAAAACTCGCGGGTTTAAATTGTATTAAGGATTTAAATGATGCATAGTTAAGGGGGTGGCTGCTTCAGGTGGGAGCTGTCATAGGAGACTATGTCAAGCATCTTTGCTCGTTTTTTTTTTTAGATTCGACAGGAGTTTCGAGGTAAGCGCTGCCAGTATGCAGACGAACCACATTGCAGTCTAGCATCTATGGTCAACACCTGGAACTCTTGATCATGTTCCTCAACTGGTTCCTGAACAACTTGAGTCCATCAGAGAATCCTGCTTCCATGAAGGCTGTAGATGTTTTGCAGGAATGTTTAGGCGTCACAGTAACATCAATATGAGTGTAGGACTCCCAGCAGAACATCCTGCAGAGAGATCGTTTCCTCTGCAGGTATATGTTCCACCACCTTTACTCAAGCCTTCACCGTCCATGACTTTCTATCTGGGTCACTGGTCGTCCATTCTCGGACACTTGTGGTAACGTTTGCATACAGAAAAACCCAACATCACCTGCTGAAGAACATCCTGCAGAGAGACTGTTTCTTCTGCAGGTATACGTTCCACCACCTTTATCCGAGGCTTCAGCGTCCATGACGTCTGGTTCACCGGTCGTCCACTCTCGGACATTTGTGGTAACATCTGCATACAGAAAAACCCAACAACACCTGCTGCTTTTGGAGACCCAGTCGTCCACCGTCTATGCTTGTCAAAGGCTCAGAGATTCTGCACATTTTCATGAGACTGTTCAACTGCAGCCTGATGAATCCACCAACTGACGAGAGCCACTGAGACCCAAAAACCAGAGCTCCTCACTTCCCCTGTCAGTGGTTTTAATGTTGTGGCCGGCCGATGTAAATGCCACTGAGGTGCGTTCCTGCTGTAAACAGTCGGCGAAGCATCAACATGTAAATATCTGCTTTGCACATGAACTCACATTTAATCAGCTCTTATTTGAATTCCTTTGTTTCTGCTCGGGGTTTTTTTTTCTTTCTTTCTTTGTTGCCACGACCCACTTTCCTTGTTTATGATTAAAGCTTCGTGTGCATGTCGCGTATTCCTGCACAATGCGAACAGGGCGCCGCGCTGGGAATTTAAATGAAGAAATCCATAAGAGACAGAAAAAAAAAGAAGTCACAGCGCTAAACTGGAATAAGCAATAATTACAGAGTGAGTGGAAAGACGCCCGAGGCGCTGCTGTCGAGCCTCGCAGCAAAAATTCATATTCAGAATACGAAAAAACACAAGTAACCGGGCACAAGGACACAAAAAAGCTGGAGAAAAAAAACACAACCTCCGATGCAGGACTGTTTCATGAAAGTGTTTTTCCTCTCTTTCATAATTCACACGGAGTTGTGGGTGTTGGAGAAAACAGAGCATCTGCGACGAGATGATGAAACATTCAGCTGTGACATTTCTGAGTCTCTCAGGCCACTAAATGAGAAAAAGGCAGGCAGACAGTCAGACGGTATTCAAATGTCACTCTGTGCCAACCACGGGATATTTGAATACCATAACAGGATATGCAGATCACCTGCCGAGGACGGGAGCACCGACAGCCAAGCGGCGGATTAGACTCTTGGATCACATCTGCTATTGACTCACTCGTAATACAATAACAATCCGGCTAGAGGAGCGTCTTTAATTACTTTTTTTTTTTTTTCCGGAGCAAGCGCAGGTGTCACTGTTGTCTCAGGTGTCTCCGATTGGCTGCTCCGCCACGTTCACCGTGTTTAATGAAGGACGGTTACGGAAAAAGAAAGTTTAATTCGATCTGATCTATTTCTGATGCTGGATCGTGATTCTTTTGAACTTTTCGTGTATTTATGATAAACTTCTGGACTCCTGCAGGCGTGACGGGCAGGTTGTCTTCAGAGAAAATGACCAAAATTGCATTTATTAAAGCAAGAAACCGCAAAAAACAGAAAGCGTTGTCAGATTTTTAGCTTTCTGGGGATTCTTTTAGGAGCAATCATGTGTAACTAAGCGACTAAATTGAAGCTCATCGAGGTCACTTTATTCTACACGTCGCATTTTTGAAAAAAATCATAAAAAATACACCAAACAGATTCA
>NW_007579006.1:95519-98174 GCF_000690725.1 Stegastes partitus
CCTTCTTCTTCAACACTCAGATAGTTTGGCGCATCGACGGTTAAATAAACGACCAAATCTCTGACTTCTGTTTCTTGGTAACGGCTGGATCTGGTGGAGATATCTAAACTCCCGGTGGTCTTCATGAATGTTTGTTGTTGTTCTGCAAACACTGTTTATTGTATTGTCTGAGCTCTGAGCAGATCTCCCGCCAGCAATCACACCGACGCCGGGACTTAATTTGGGAAAATGGAGCAAATCTGCAGGGTCTCAATTAGCGGAGAGGAGGCATTCATCCTGACGGCGGGCTTGATTTAGGCTCGTCTTTTCCAGAATTAGTCTTTTTCCTGCTCGGCGAGGGAGACGGAAATAAAAAAATAGAGCTGCAGGAGGAATCGTTCCCTCCATGTTGTCAAAAGATTGTTTTCTTGGGTTTCCGTCTGACCAGCGAACGAGCAGCTTCCACGGTTTATCGTCCGACGCAGACCTCAGCAGATCCGCAAACCGGAGCCGTTTGAGCAGGAACACGTTTGTCTCGAGTCGTTCTGATCCGTTAATTAGCTGAATTTTCGGCTTCATCTCCTCGAAGCCACGTTCATGTACAACTCGTTTTTTAGCCCCTATTTTTTAATCGTTGGCTGGATTAACTTCAGAGGTATCAAAGAAAAACGAAGCAACGTATCTGTGAAGTGCGTTGGCGGGAGGTGGTCGGGGTGGATGGAGGGGCGCCAAGGAAGGTGGTGGTTCAGTGGAAGTCGGGTTTAAGTCACTGTGAGATTTTTCAGAATTAAAGCAGACCACCATTAGCCCTGACCAAGATAAAATATGTAGAGTATTATCGTTTAAGTTGTCTTAGCCGATAGTCGGCCACGTTAGCAATCGCTAATCGATGGCGGTTGTTTTTCCGTGTGTCGATAAAACCATCTTTAACCAGTGGAACTTAACATTCACAGATAAAATGCAAACAAGGATAGTGTTCGGTGAGGTATAAGGTCCATCTCGGTCGATCACAACCAGCCGGAAGCCATTACCTCTCTGTCGTGGTAGCCCGTTGCTAGCTAGCATCCAACAAGTACCAAAAATCGCCTCATCCATCCTTCACGAAAATCTAAATTCAAACATGACGCAATTTAAACAGCAATTACTAAACTCTGAATTCAAACACCTCACAGCCGTTTGATATCAGAATCATCCTCGTATCTGATCTACACGACGCGGCGACTTGTTCACTGGAAACAGCTGGAACAGATGTGCACAAATACTGTCGCAGCAACTTCATCAGTCCAGGAGACCCGTCAGTGTTTACTGCCTCCAATAAAACGTGTTCATACTCAGAGCGGAGTCCTGCTGACAGAAACCCACCTGTGTTAGCATTTGGAAATCCTAGCATAGCATCGTTAGCATCCGCGCCAGGTAGCTAGCTAGACCGGACACCTTTTTACACCTCGATGCTGCAGTTAGACAGCAGGGAGGTGCGCTCATTTTACGCACCTTTATGGGCGGTCAGCAAACACACCTGTAACTCCATCTGACCGACCAGTAAGAGGCGCCACCTGGTGGCACAAGCAGGTACTGATTTAGACTCGCATGTCCTCCGTCCTAGCAATTAATTGATTAACATTTGATCAACGAACCAAGCCTGTCATTATGTGCTGTAACCGTGGCGACGTAGGTCCTCTGACTACAACAAAGTCGCCATTTGAACCCCAGCGTGACGTTTACCTCGACGTAACCAGGCTGAGAGGTGGATTCTGTATCATCCACCCTGGAAAGCATCTTCAGGACGCTGCACATGACAGTAAACACAGGGGGGCGTGTATTCATATCTGAACTCTGGCATTACATCTGAATGTGTGGGTTCTAGTCCAGAGCAGGGCGGCGGCTCTGCTCACGGCTCATTAAACGATGAAACTTTACGGGACGAGAGGCGCTGATGCGACATGACGGCCATTAGTGTCGGTCATTCAAACTCACAGCTGCTATCACGAGTGAGATTTTAGGCAAGCTGGCAGGTTTTCAGCGCCGCCCATCTGCTCCTATTCACAAAACGGTTAAAGGGGGTCGTCACCAGACCAGCGGGGATCTGGTTTTTATGGCCCGGACCGAAGCTTAAATTAGCCTCGGAGTCGTCTGCATGAAAACCGGAGTCGTGTGCGACGGCGATGTGTCGGGGCAGTTTATGGGGTCAGGAGGCAGGTCGCGGGGTAATCTCCTCTAGCTGCCCCGGCCAAGGCTCTCATTTCACGACACCAAAATATTTATCCTGCTGTTTATAAATCACGACGCTGCTGCCGCTCAGCGAAGGTCACGCCACCAAAACATCACGCTTTCATTATGATGAATATTTTCCCGCCGCCGCGCCGCGCCGACGCCATCAAAGCTTCTCCTGCATTTCAAAAGGAGATGTTTTTCCAAATCCGCCGTAACTTTGAGGTTCTGAAGTCCTTTGAAAGTGGTCTGAGGAATATTTAGGGACGGTCTCGTCATTCTAATCCTTTTGCTGGAAGTGTTTGGTGTCGGGAGGAGAGTCGGACCTCCGAGGCCAACACGACGCCCACTGACGAATCTTCTCTGTGTTTTATTATTAACAAGCGTTTACGTATTTATTTAGCCAAACAACAAGAAGGAAGTGCTTCTGAAAGTAAGAACCAGGGTGACGACTGTGTGTTTGTGCAC
>NW_007579006.1:99677-102358 GCF_000690725.1 Stegastes partitus
GAGGACACGAGTCAGTGGACGAGGAGGTGTTTATGTCTCAGCTTTCTGAGACGTCCTCGGTGGATCTGAGTGTTTCACAGCTCAGACGAGGACTTTAAACTGGAAATAAACCGAGAATGCGAGGAACTGGGATGTACATTTTAGAACATTAGTCACATTTCTGCTCAGTCACATCAGAAATCTGAACACCAGGTGCATTTATTTATTGTTAGCATCGTTAGCATCATCTCTGCCTGTTTTAGCATTGGAAAACCTTAGCTTAGCATAAGCCTCGGGTAGCTAGCTCCACCAGACAGCCTCCTGATACTGCAGCTGATGCTCATTCATTCATGTAAACATTCTTAAACTTGTGTTCTTAGTCTCCCCGTGTTCTCCTGTGTTTCTTTGTTATATTGTACATAAAGTATATATACCTCGCCTCTTTAATCTATATTTGTGTTTTCTTGCTTTTCTTACATCACGTTGCTCCTGTGGTGTTGCTAATTTCCACTTGTGGGACTAATAAAGGATATTTTATTTTATTCTATTCTATTTAATTCTATTCCATTTTATTTTATTCTATTTAATTCTATTCTATTTTGTTCTACTTCATTCTATTCTATATTATTTAATAATATTTTCTTTTCTTTCATTGTATTCTATTCTATTCTATTCTATTCTATTCTATTCAGAGTTCATCAACACGGCTGCGACGCTTGTTTTTCCCGGCAGTCATTAAACACACCTGTAACTCCATCACGTTAAACATTAAGAGGAACATCCAGGTACTACAGCAAACTTGTAACACATTTCCTGTTAATTGCTAACAAACAATTTGGATTCACGAATTAACTTCAGCACACAAACTCTTTTCCAGGCGTCCGATAACCGGGATGCAAACCGGCGATCTCCTAGCAACGAGGTGACGGCGCTAACCCGTGCAGCCCGAACACTTCCCGGCAAAACAAACTGCAAAATCATGAAATCAGTGGAACCTGAATCTGAGTTAAGCAACACAATATTAAAATGTGCAACGAAGCAACTGGGGATGTCTTCGCCGAGGCATCCTTTAAAACTGAAGTCCGATCTTTTATTGACATAATTAGAGGACGAACTCTGGACGGTAGTGAAGCAAACTCGAGCCACAGCGGTGATTTATTCACACCTGGATATAAGAACACCATTCTAGTCGATGCCACCTCGTCTCAATCACGTGAACTCCTACAGGAAGTCATTCGTCTAAACTCCCACAATGCTCTCTGCTGGCTGTCGTCACTCAGACGACGTTCTACCGGAGCTCCACTACGAGGTTCCACCTACACGACATTAAAGAACTGCTACCAGTCGTTGTGTATTTCTGTAGATGTACCAGCTGTTCCTCCACGAGCTCCAAGACTTCAGCGAAATCTGAGTTCCCACACAGCGTCTTTGTAAATGTGCAAATCAAAGCTGCACAAAACAGGTGGACGGGAACTCAACAAGAGGATCCGCGAGATGATTTAAGACACGCGACTCCCAGAGCGTCAGCAGGAACCTTGACTCGACCTCGGAGGAGATCCAGGAGGCGCCTCGGAGTCGAAGCAGCGTCACCACAAAAGACGTCTCATTTACGCTGCGTGGCTCATCAGATGCTAAGCTAGGAGTCAGACGCTGCCCTGCGAGGAGCTAATCCCGTCCCAGATGTCCTCAGCGCACCCTCGGGTTTAACTGGGGCGCCACACATCTCCGTTTCTCTTTCTTTTTTTTTTGTATTTGGTAATTGGAAATGCGTCTGACTTCCTGAAGGGCTTAATCCCGGTTTATGACACACTTTGATTCATTGAGATCGGCTCGTAATGTCTGAGCCAACATCTGCAGAAGATCAACAGAAGAAAGAGTCACTTCTGATGCACTAAACAAAGTTGCGGCATTAAAAATAAAGAGTTGTGTGCGGCTGCGTCTCGGCGCACCGATGACCCAAATCCATCTGATTTCTGCCTCCGACTTCTCCTCAGACGCTTTCTGAGCTTCGCTAATTGGCATCTCGGCAGAGGAGAAATAAAAGGAGAGGAGTCGATTTAAAGGGAGAGAAGGACGACGGCTGAGATGAAAGGTGAGATGAAAGCCGACGGAGGAGAGAAAAGGGAAGTTCAGGGAGGAGGACAAAGAGGAGAAGACGAGTTAAAAAAAATCTGCCCTCTGATGAAAAGTGCGGCAAAGATTTTGGCTCTAATTACAGCAGAAATGAAAACGGCTGAATGTTTGGTTTGATGGAGGATCGTCAGAACAAACAGGAGGCTCCTCGTCGGCTCCAGCAGCTCGACGCTGAGTCGGCGATTCGCTTACAGACGGGAAATATCCGCCACGTATCCGTAATTCAACTCCTCCAGGTAGAAACGAACGTCTCGGATCTCCAGAGTCGAGGATAAATCTGACATCTGACCACCTCTGACTGGAAACGTTTATACGGATGCATTAAATCAATATATTCAGACATTTTAAAGAATATTTTCTGATATTTTATCAGAGTTTTTGGACATTTTCATGATATTTTTTTTATAAACATTTTATAATCATTTGTACATTTTATTAATATGTCAAGACATTTTATTTTAGTTTTGGACATTTAATCAATATTTTTAGACATTTTACAGATTTTTTTTAGAGTTTATTAATATTTAAATATTTGCAAAATATTTAAATATTATTCTTGGACATTTCAT
>NW_007579006.1:102431-103700 GCF_000690725.1 Stegastes partitus
AGCTTCACCACGGAGGAGGAGTCGACATTAAAATAGAAGATAAACTCCAAAATTAAAGGCAAATTCTAGAAATACTTGAATTATGAAGCAAAACATCAGAATAAAGTCAGAACCTCTGGACCCGAGTTCAGATTTTAAACGAATTAAAGTTTTAAAGACGTAACGTGTACAAGTACCGAGAAAAGGTGTTAGACTGAGTTTTATGCACTAAACGTGACATTAGAATAAAATAAAAGAGTCTTATTTCCATTTGCATACATGATATTATTTGTACACTGGAGTTCTTTGTGCGTTTCAGCCTCAAATGAAGAAAAAAAGAAAGAAAATAAGATTTAAAAAAATACAAACATACATTCTAAAAATAAAAAAGCGACGCAGAAAACTCTGTGTGAAGCAAACAGATGTTATTTAATTGACAAATAGAAGCTTTACTGATTATTTTATTAGATTTAATATATTATATTTATATATTTATCTGAGTTATAAAACGTAACTCGGATCACGTCAGGCGGCAACGACAAGAAAAACTCACACGGTTCTCTGAAATCACTTCATGAAAATTTGCGTTTTTGAAATTCTGAGGCTTAAAAATGAACTTGAGGATCCTGTAACTCTGAAAATCTGCCCTCTGAAGTGATTCTAGATCAAAAAACGAGCTGATTCTGAGAGTTTATATGAAATGAAGCAACAGAAATAATAAAACAAGAATCTAACAGTGAACAAAAGGTGAAGCTGTTTCCAGTAATAAAACCAACACCAGCTGTACTTCACCAGTTAAACTAAACCTAACGTTGGTTTTATGTTCTCGGCTCGCTGACGGTAATCAGACACCAGCACTTTTGACTCGGTTCTTCATCAACACTTGCAGGAACGATGCGATCTGATTGGCGCGACGGTCCGGCGAGCAGACGGGGTGATGGAGGAGGAGGCGAGGCCGCCGGGACCGACAGGCAGGAAGTAATGGACTCTTTATTGAATTAGAGGCTCCGCCAAACCAGAGCGCTCGTTATTATCCAGCTGAGATCCTGACACGCCGCCGATAACAGGATCCATTAACCCGATTGGCTGCGCGGCCATTAATCACCAGGCTTCTCAAAACGCGTAATTCAGTTCTGCCGAGCTGCAGGGGGTTCGAGTCCGGTTCTGTGGAGTTTAACGTCAGCAAAACAAGGAACTGGGTTTTCAGCCACTTGGTCTGACGCTGCGTTCACTGACGAGCAGAACCAGAATCTCCACGAGGACACGAGTCAGTGGACGAGGAGGTGTTTA
>NW_007579006.1:105198-119362 GCF_000690725.1 Stegastes partitus
TTATAATTTTTCAGAAATGTCTTATTTGTTGTTTGGACATTTTAATTATTTCAGACATTTCGTTAATATATTGTGACATTTTATTAATATTTTTAATATTTGTGGGCATTTCATAAATATTTCCAGACATTTAAGTAATGTTTATTTTTTTTATTCATATTTTTGGACATTTTATAATTTTTGTGACATATTCATATTTTTCTGAAACTGTATTTCTTGTCTGGACATTTTTTTTTCAGACATTTCATTAATATTTTCAGACATATTAATATCTTGTGACATTTTAACAATATTCTTAATATGTGTTTGGCATTTTATTAATATTTTCAGACATTTTAGTGATTTTATTTTTATTTTTTAAGTAAAATTCAACATCCTGTTAATACTTTCATAATTTTTGAGTCATTTTATCGATAGTTTCAGACATTTTATTAAGTTGTTTTGGCCGTTTAACTAATACTTGAACATATATTCATGTTGTCCTGACATCATTAGATTATTATAATTATTATAATCATTATTATTATTTGTGTAGATGAACCAGGTGCTCCAGCGTTGCTCTGCTGTGACCTGATGATGTCCAGCAGCAGCTCTAACGGGTCACCAGAAGACTCCTCATGATGTTTACATGACAAACTAGCAGCTTAATGTGATGCTGTCAGCGTGGAGACAATGAAGAAGAAGCTGATCCACTCACCGACCGGACGGCTCAGACCCGAGGACGTGGCGACATCGCTGGAACGAGTCCTGCAGGAAACAAAACGAGTTGTCAGAACGTCATCGTCTGAAACGTTAAAAACGACTTTAACACTTTATCTGTGAAATGACGACGAAGCCGCAGCTCAGAAAGAGGAAAGGAAGAAACAAGTCTCAATAATAAGGAGGTAGAGATCAAGAATGTGGTTTGTCTGATTAACAGTCAA
Source organism: Stegastes partitus (assembly GCF_000690725.1). Classification (NCBI taxonomy): domain Eukaryota; kingdom Metazoa; phylum Chordata; class Actinopteri; family Pomacentridae; genus Stegastes; species Stegastes partitus. Next base: position 106,122 of record NW_007579006.1, read on the forward strand.
AAAAAGTGATGCTATTCTCTTCAGAATGACAGAAAAACTTCACAATAACGTACAAATAATGATTATTCATCATCCAAACAGCTGCTCGTTCATTGTCCGTCCTCTGACTGATCGGCTAAGTCGCTAATCTGCTCATTTGGCTGCAGGACGCGATGAAAACTGTTCCCACGGTCGCATTTTCTGGTCGGAATCAAACAGAAAATAACCAAAAACGTGCCATTTCCACATTCCTGTTTCATCCATAGTTTCCGTCTCATTCCGCAGCGATCGAACCGACGACCCGACGTTTGACCGTCGGTCCGGCTGCAGCTGAACTCGTCCTCTCAGACGTGGAGCTCGTGTTGCTCAGACATCGACCTGTGCAGGTTGTGTGTTCTCATTCAACCTCTGGCCTTTTCCAGATGTCGGAGTTTGATGTATAATGAGGCCTCGGGAGGATTTCAGGCCTCGTAGCTGCACGCCGGGAAGACTTAGAGGAGAAAAAAAAAACCCGGGGTTCTGTCCTGAAAGTCACCGCGACACGAGAACGAAGGCAGAGAGACGACTTCAACAAACCGGCAGCTGCTCTCAGACTCTGTTAAAACCAACACAGAGATCATTCACCACTAAAGATGGACGTGATTATGTTTTGGAATAAACGTCATTAGTGACGTCGTAGGAACAGCTCTGTGCTCACAGACGGATCAACCAGAACCTCAACGATATTCGATGTGAGCCAAGAACCCGGAGCAGAACCCAAACCCAACACCCCGTCGTACGACACTGGACTCCAACTCCAGGATTTGCCCCGGGACATTCAACCCCTGTTGCCTCACAGTCTCTTCGGTGCAACTCTACACTGTTGTCTCTTCTATAACGTACAGATCTAGAGACTCTCCGTCCATCTGTCCACCGCTCGCTGCAGCTCGAGCACACCAGCTCACCCACAAGGTTGCTCAAACGCTGTACTCTGCACAGAGTTCTTGTATTGGAGTAACTCAGTGGTCCATGTTGGAATCTAAACCAGATCCTGAAGAAGATCCAGGATTGGTTCTGTAGGTTTGTGACGTACGAAACCCCAGACGTCTGAATCTGTTGTTGCTGCAGTTTAAGTTTATGGCTGTTTATGTCACTCAGGATGTGTCTTCAGGCAATAAACAACAACAACAACAAGTATTTTGGTCTTTACAACAAACAAAGCCTTTATGCTGAAGCCAGCAGCCGGTAAACACCACAGGAGCTGCTTTTCAATCAGAGGGAGGACACAGGCTGAACCTGTAGACCGGATCTGAGCATCAATGGCCCCCCATCCCCCGCTGTGAAGCACGGCGGTGGACAAAAGGTGCATCGAGTTAACGGACATCACTTTGTAGAAATCTGTCACTTTGACATGAAAGAATCTTTTCTTTGGTAAATTCTAGTAAAAGAGACTTAACTTGACTATGATTCAATAAAAGCAATAAAATGTGAAACTTATTCACGGAGCTGCACTCTGACAGAGATGTACATCGTGTATATATGTGTGTTTAAATGGTCAAAATACTATAAAACTGTATTTACTGTGGCTTTAAACTGACTTCAGAACTCGTTAACTTCACTTCAGTTGCTGGAGTTTTAAAACAGACTTCTTATATTTGCAAACGATAAATAACGAGCCGAGCTCAGGACGATCCAGACATCAAGTCCTGCAGTGAACAGTCCCGGATGACGGATTCCTTTTCTGTCCTGCTGCAGACCGTCTGAAGCCGCCGGTTCTGTGTGCGGCCACATCATCGGGTCGGACTCCCGGACCAGCAGCGTCTCACCTGGATAACGAGCCGTGAGCGCTTCCACAGATTCTGTTTCAACAGCTGCTGTTTTTTAGCGCCGGTCCCAGCGGCGGAACAAAAACTTCACCGAGCGCCAAAAAAACCTCCTCAAAGCGGGAAACAGGCAAACAAACAAATACGTTATGTGGGTCACAGAAGTGGATCAGCTGAGCTACATGACGGAGCTTCACAGCGTCAGACGAAGGAGAGAACTGTTTACATCCAAGGTCAGGAAACAAACAAACGAACGTCTTCTCCGGAAACAACAACAATAACAACAACAATAACAACTACGGGGTTTCACGTTTTCAGGGTAATGAAGCAGAGACAAACAGAGGAACCATCTCAGTCATCAGCTTCAATAAAAGGCCGCTTTGTGCCGCCGACTCAGAAAACAAACGTCTCCGCATGACGAGGAGACGAGCTCAGAGAGGATGAAGCCGCCTGATCGCTGACAGGAGCAGAGCCGAGGAACAAACCGGTTGATCTGTTGTCAGACGACGACGGAGCGTTTTGTTCAGCAGGAGGCCTTCGCCACGCTGCCGAAGGTCATTCAGCCGCCGGGAGGAAACGGCAGATCGATGGCTCGGAGTCTCTCTCGGCTTTCTGTCTCCACGTCGTCTTTGTTTGCGGATAAAAGCTCGACTTCCAGCATGAATCTATGAAGCCTCATCTTCTGTCAGGTTCTCGTGAGTTTCGACTCCTTTGCAGACGTTTGTCCTTCAGCTCTGCTACGATCTGCAGCCTGATCTCATCGCTACATCTACATGCTCACGACTACGGCTAACAGCCACGCTAAGCTAATAAAGAGTTCATGTTTTATAGACTGTGGAGCATCTTCAACATGAATCCTCACATTTCCTCACATGGTCACATTTATGTAGCTCAACCGCAGAAGGTCGCAGCTTTTATTTCTAATCCTGTGTTTGCTCAGCATGTTTGAGCGTGAAGCCTGATTCTGATGCTCTCCCGTCTGGTCTGCTGAGGTCTCTGCATCAGCGTTAACTCTGTCTGAGATTCTCTGAAGGTGACACGTCTGTGAAGATTCTGGTAGTTTAATCGTAGAAACTGGACGTGCTAGAGTCCCTTGAAGACGTTCCACCACTCATCCAAGAGGCTTGAGTTCCAGATACTGATATCTTGAAGGAGCCGAAACTCCAAAACTCAGGTGTTAATGTCTCCTTAAGGATATAAATATCTGGAACTCCCAACTAGTCAGTCAGAGCTGATGAAGCCTCTTGGATGAAACGTCTTCAAGGAACTCAAGCAAGTCCAGTTGTTAGGATTAAACTACCAGAATAAACGTGACCTGGAGGACTGAGAATCTTCATAAATTTCAAACCACTTCCTTCACCAACGGTTGGCCGTGTTATCGATCAACAATTGGTTGATGTTTCTCCAACATAAAACCGTTTCTAACCACTAAATGTTCCCCATAAAATAACTTAAAGATAACGTTAACTTGAAATATAAATTAAGCTAGCTTCATTAGCTCAGCGTGAGCAGACGCGCACAAATACTGTCGCAGCAACTTTATCAGTCCAGGAGACCCGTCAGTATGAACTGTCGCCTCTGAAATGTGTTTACAGGATTCACTTCATCTCTTTAATGATGTTGGATGAACGTGTTAGCGTCTTAGCTTAGCACTAGCCTCAGGCAGCTAGCTAAACCAGACTTTTTATGCTACCTAGTTAATCAACAAGACTGCGTTAGTTAGCAGCGGAGAGGTGCGCTTGTTTTAACGACAGCTGTAACTCCACCTCGTTAAATAGTTGGAGGCTCCACCTGGTGGAACAATCAGGTACTGCAGCTGGTCAAGGACACATTGTCTGTCATTTATGAGAACGTTAATGATGAACCACTAACCAATAAACTGTCGTAGATTATTAAACAGATTAAAAATATAATAACCGCTAAGCTTCTTACTTATTAACGAGACGAAAGAATGCCGTTCGTTTGCTGTTTAACTCAGTAGCGACCAGAGGAAGCCATTTTTTTTTAGATAATTTTCGACTCGCATCATGTCTTGGAGGTTATAAACAACCTCTCCATCATGTTCTGACTACTGATCAGGAATATTGTTCACAACTCCAATCAGCTAATACCTTTTTCATCAATTAAATTATTACCAGACATTATCTGGTTCACAATTAACCTCAGACGTACATGAAACATCCCACTACGTTTACTGTATATTGTCCATTAAAACAAAGTGTCTCACAGCAGTTTACTGCCAGGCCAAACATTAAACACGCGTCAGCAGCTTTTTCTCTTGTTCAGCTTTTACCTGCCTTTCAACTGAGGAAACACAAAAGCTGTTCAACCATCTGACTTCCTTCAGAACCGCCGCGTCACATCTGGTCCAGTGACGGGGAAGCGTCTCGTCCCTTAAACAACTGAAACCTGGACTCAGCGTCGCGTCGTCGGTCCGGTGAGCGGCTGTGAGCAGCGTTCCAGGCTCGGCTCTGATTAATGATCGCCGCCGCCTTTCACTCGTCTTTTGGTTCGCTGCTTCTGGACCCTCGGATCCACCATCTGGTCCGGTCCCGTCAGCGTTATGAGCAGCTGTTTTCAACGGGGAAGCCACAACAGACTCACGGTTCAGTTAAAAAGAAAACGTCTTAATCAACATAAAAGGAATTTTTAAAAGTTTCTACACGTGGTCGAAGTGAAAACGTGGGATGATGCACATTTTAGTAAAAGCCTGCTTTGGCTTCATCTCCTTCAGCTCTGCAGCGGTTTGTGAGTCGGTGTGTAATCTAAATAAATCACCGGGTCACCTTCCTTTAGCTGCTCATTTCATCTGCAGCAGCTTTTAGCCGAGGACACGTTTTATTTTTATACAGCAGCAGCAGCAGCAGCAGCTCGCTCTCATTGTTATGTTTAATTTACTTCTTCTTTTGGCGTCTCTACTCTGGAAACGTCCTGAACGCCTCTTCCCTTGGTTTATCTCTCTCACAACCACAAATCAGCAGCAGACGATTCACACGACGGCTACGAGTTGCTACGATGGACTCCGTGAAGCGAGGCTCGCTCTCGGCCTGCTGGGCCAGAGCTCGGCCACAGATTCCCCAGTTTCCCCCACGTTTAGCTCCGGTGTCGAGCTGAGTTCAGCGGGAATCGGCCGACTTTCCCGCCGTCGACTGAACAGCATCTCAGACGTTTAGCAGCGACAGCACATCCATCACCGAGAGCAGCTCCGTCTGTGGCACGTTTGAAATGCAAAAAAATACCAAGATGACAACATTTACAGTCAAAAACAGCTCAGAGCTGGTTTTTCTGTTAACAGGAAATGAACCCAATCTGAGCCTGAAGCCGTCACATTCCATCAAAACCACCTCATTAAGAAATAAACTAGATTCTGTAAAAAACTAAAACTTTTAAGCTTCTCGACACAAAACGATTCTCTGTGACGGATTCCTTGACGAGACTTCAGGGAGTTTATACCTGACAGCTCGTCTGAACCCCAACTATGGAGCAGGGAGAGCAGCAAATTACAAAAATAAATAAATAAAAGAATAATAAAAATAAAAGTGGAAGTAAAAAGAAGAATAAATAAAATTAAAAAACAAATAACGTGGTGATATAATATTTTATTTTTTATTTATTATGATTTATTATTTTTTATTAATTTATTTGTTATTTATCTTATTTTTTATTTTGTTATCAGTAAGTAAAGTTAAAAAAAATATTTTAAAAAATTAATTAAAAAATGTATTGAAAATTCTAAAAAAAAAAAAAGAATACGAAAAATAACAAAAATGAATATATATATTTTTTTTAAATTAAAAACAAATTATTATTTGATTTATTTGTCTTTATATTTCTACTTTTATCAGCCTTTCCTTTTATGGATTCATTCTTGATTAATATCGCTTTTTATTGCCACATTGTTTATTTTTTATTTATTCTTCTTTTTATTTTCCACTTTAATTAGAAGTGCTCGTTAACTGCGCCAGTGAAGCAGCCACGAGGTCGTCGTCAGCAGCTCACCTCCGTCTGAGTGATGGGATGTGACGAGTCATTTCCGAGTGTGTGTCTGTCAGTGTGTGTGTCGGTGTGTGTGTCGGTGTGTGTGTGCGACTCTCCTGCCTCCAATCAGAACTGTAATCTGAACCAGTCGAGTCCAAATCCTTGCCGCCGTCACTCCACTGACAGATAAAGTGGAAACAGAGACTCATGGAAAAAACAGCAGCAGCAGATGATCCACGACGATGTTCTGTCATTAAAAACAACGACGTCTGAAGTGATTCACACTCGCTGATGTTTTACACGTATCAGGCAGTTTATGGCTTCGGCGACGATCACACTAAATCACTAAACCAATAAATCACGAACAAAACCAATAAATCACCAATAAAACCAATAAATCACCAATAAAACCAACAACGACTGGTTTTATTTGATGTTTGTTTTGCTTAATGCAACACAACTTCCTCCACATGTCGTCATTGATGTCGTCTGATGTCACATCCCAGCAGCTTCTGGACTACTCATCTTTCTCTGAAACATGAAGTCCTGCAGCTCCACATGTAAGTAGAAAGATGTTCCTCCATCATGTAGAAAGATGTTCTATCATCAGATGTAGAAAGATGTTCCACCATCATGTAGAAAGATGTTCCACCATCATGCAGAAAGATGTTCCACCATCAGCTGTAGAAAGATGTTCCACCATCAGATGTAGAAAGATGTTCTGGGTTTTAGAAGGTCCTTTTACCGTCTTTATTGTTAGAAACTCTAAGGGTCGTGGTGTTTCAGCTTTCGTTTGGAGAACCGTTGAACACCGTTGTTCTGCCAAGTTTCTGACAGAAAACGTCGTTCGAAGCTGCTGCAGGACTTCAGGTTTAACACGAGGCTGAAAGCCGTTTAAGGTTTTGTTGTTTGACCTCAAAACTCTGAGTGAAGGACGAGTCCCGACCCGGCGAGTCCGACCCAAGTGTCGAGTTACCGCCATCAGCACCTGCATCCTCCCGTCCACTCCCATCATGCCCCTCACCTCCCTGCTGACGGTACCTTCAGCCTGCCTCTAGCCTCCGTCCTCTCCTCTGTCATACGAGCCAGCCGGTTCTCCATCGCTGTGGGTCATGCGATCCTTCTGTCTCCGTACAGTAACGATCCGGAGAACCCGAGACCCCCCAGAGAGGCCTGGAGCTGCAGAGGGACGGCCGGATCGATAGCTTTTAGCGGGAAGCCGCTCTCGGTCCAGGCTGTGCATCTCTGACGTCGTCTAACAAACAAAGGCTGCTCATCGAAGTGCACAAATACGAACAAAACCGACGCCTCAAACGGACCTCAGAGGCCCGGTTCTGGACAAACGTCCTCACAAGCACAGAGGCAGCGAGAGCTTCAGCTTCAACTTCAACATGCCACACAGACAGTGTTCAGACGGCCGCGAGCTGCTGAGGAGGAGGAGGAGCCACACAAACACACTCGTGACCCGTCGCTGTAAAGTCACAGTAATTAGACACTAACGGGCCGAACGCTAACGAGGGAAACATCTGTGAGATAATCACGACCTGCTGGGACGACGACACGTACGACAAACAGTCCAACAGATCCAAACTATTCATTTACATGAAAAGAAAATTGAATTGCAGAAAAAAGTCACAGAGAATAAAGTGTTAATTTACACGTCAACGGCAACGACACAAACCAACAACGTCCACGTGGAGATATGCTTTCATAAATAAAAGTATTTTTTATTGTATTTAAATCAGCAAAAATCTGATTTTTTTTTTTTTTAAATCACTGATATTTGCCATTTTTGAGAACAAATCCTGAATATTAATGACTGAAAACTGGTCAATAATTTTAAACTAAATAATAAATAAATAATATTTCACAGATTTCTACTGTTTTAATCAATTTCAGATAATTGCCAAAAATAAAATAAAATAAATTAATTAAAAAAAAAACATGTTGACCATAAAAAAGAATAAATAACATCCACATCAATTTTTTATTTTTATTTAATTTTTTTCCCCAGTAATAATAATTTATGACACTATTTATTCTGCTCTTGGGCTTTTTTACATGTGAAACCCCACGAAGTCTGAATTTGTGGTTTTTGTTTTGTTTGTTTGTTTTTAAAGTGCGATCAGGACTTTGCAAGGCATCAAAAAAAAGAGTAAAAATAAAAATTTAAAAAATCCCACAAAAAGAGTGTAAAAAGATCAGATGTTGGTCTGATTTAAATAAAGTAAAAAAGTTTTGTTTGATGGTCGCACGTTGCAAAAGAACAAATCAGTAAAAACACCAGCTGGGTTCAGTTTTTCTTTTTTAACATGTAAATTAAAACTTATTTCCGTGATTTTACTTCTTTATTTTAACAAAACGGGGAAAAGTCTGAAAAATAACAGTTAAAAAAGCTGTTTTTTAATCCTGAATGTGCAGAATTCTGCCTCTAAAAAACAGCAAAAATCTATAAAACAGTTATATTTAAATATTGCAAATGCTTCGAGCACGCTGGAAAAGGAAACGCACATGAAGCAGGACAACAAGCAGCCGTGTGCTGGCAGCAGGACCATCGTGGGGCTTCAGGAACAGACTTCTGGCTGAAACAGCAAAGCTGATGAACCTAAACGTGGTCTAGTTGTTTTTAAACAAACATTCAGATCGACGTCTGGACTCCAACAATCTTCTGGACGTGTTTTCTTTTGTCGAGCTGCTTGTTTATTTGTTGTGGCGGCCATTTTTTTTGTTTTCTTTGAGTCTGATGTTTAGTTTTCTTTGGGTTTGTTGAATGTTGACGGTTTAACCTTCGTCTGCTGTCATTGAGGCGTCTGTTAAGGATGTTGTGATGGTGTTTGTGAACACTTGCGTTGGTAAATGTACAAACTGTGAGAGTTTTACTGAGATGTTGTGACTTTTGTGGGGCTTTAGCTTGTCGAGGGGCACCATGGCAAAGACTTCTGGGGCACTTAAGGCTCGTCAAGGTTAGAAAACCAAGAAGCCAAACGTCATGTGGTTAAAAACTGCCCTTCCAGCTGATTCACTGATGTTCGCTGTTGGTTTTAATAAGTAATCGATGGATAAACTGCAGCTCTTCACTACGAATCCCTCACGTGGCCGCAGGTTTGGTGTGCTAACAGGAAGTCAGAGAGCAGACGGAGGCCAGAACAACACTTATGGGCCGAACCAAGCAGCAGCTCCGTCGTGTTTAGAGATGAATGTCAGAGCAGCTTGTTGTCGTTGTTGTTTTAAACATATGTTCTGAAGCACCGCAAAGTAAATGAGAAACCCGCTGAGCAGCATCTGTTTCCTGAAGCCGTCTGTCGTCTCCACCTGCAGCCTCCTCGCCGGCGGCGACGGCGGCGGCGGCGGCGGCGTCGCCACGCTCCGCTAATCTGCAGAGTTGTGCGATTTTTGTCAGGAACGAAATCAACGAAGAGGCAAATTGCTCCGAACGGCATCGACTCGCACATCGAACGCTCAGCAAAGAGAAAAGAAAACAAGCCTCCGTCCTGCAGCGGGTCGCAGGTTTTCATGTCGGTGAACATCAGCAGAAACAGAAACAGATTCACTGAGACGGGTCGGCATCGGGCTCGACTGGTCCGGAGCAGCGTCTGGAGGAGATGAGAGCCAGAGAGAAGCAGCTCAGAGACGGAAACACGAGTGCTGAGTCAGCGCAGGAAACCGTCTCCACTCCTGTTTGTTCCTCTTCCAGGTTGTTGCCGCTGCAGCTTCGGCCCGATGACGCTGCACAACGGACCGGATTCACGTCCAGCACAGAGGCTTCAGTCGCCTCTTCTTCCTCAGCGTCGACCTTCAGGGGCCACGAATCCATCGCCGGAGAGTCGATGAGTTCTGTCCCGACTGAGCAAACACAGAACCCGACCCGAGGCCTCCTCCTGAGCCGACCATCCACCTGCACGTCTTCATCCGCAAACACGGCTCCGGTCCAAACAAACATCTCTTCATGGTGACTCCGTCGGGATCAAAGGGAGGCTGGCGCTGAGCGGCGCCGCTCATATCCGCCGCCTCCGATCTCAATCAGGAGCCTCCTTGTAATCCCGTTATTACGAGGAGGCAGCAATCAGAGCCACGGCGCCGCCTCCGACCGGATCAGACGCAGGCTCGAGCCGAATACAGATGATGACGAAGACGAGACAGAAGAAGAAAGAAGAAGAAGGAGACGCCAGCACAACTACTGATCAGTAAACATGTTGATCGGAGTTCTGTTTGGTCCAAAGATGTTCAGATTACCGTCACAGATGAGGAAAGAAAAAGAAGAATATCCAGAATTTAGACTCTTTTTTTTTTTTCTAACAACAACATCTGATTGATTAATTGTCATGTCAACGATGTTTTTGATTGGCGCTTGAACAAAATAAGAGTTTTTTTAAGTTTCGTGTCAGAGTTTGAGCTAATTTCTAGTTAAAAACTTTCACCAAGATTTCAATTTCTGCTGCAGACGTTCATCAGTTGACTTCTGAGGTGGTTGATTTATGATTTTTTCACCATTTTGTGACATTTTAAAGAAAAAAACAATCAGCAGATGAATCAATAACGTAAATAATCGTTAGTTTTCACCCCGAAGACCAACAGAAGATCAGATTTATCAGGAGTTTCTGTTCAATGGACTGAAACCAACGACTATGTTTTGGATTCATCGATGAGCTGTTTGGTGAAAAACGTCCACCAGCGTCTTGTTTTGTCCAAATGAACCGAGTTTATCATCACCGAGATGGAAAGAAACCAGGCAATGTTCACATTTAAGCAGCCGCGGTTATTAAAACAGTGAATCGTCGATGAATCGTCGTTTTCGGACACTGTGACGGTCATGTTCACCGTCCTGAGACAGTCTACAGACGAAAATGATAAAAAACAATCAACAGAAGAATCAAGAATGAAAGAATCGTCGGTGGTTTCTCCAGAGAGCAGCAGAAATACGGACTTATTGGTCGTTTCATGGTTTAAAAAACGACCAAAAATTAGTTTGAAAAGAGTAAAAAAAGGAAGTTCTAGTGTCAGATCTGACTGAAATGATTTTATGTGTTTAGCTGTTTTCTAAACCTCAGCGTGACGGTTCATCGAGTTTATTTGTGATTAAAACGTTGAGCTCTCGTATGGACGTGTTGGTTTAGCTGCAGCTTTATGTCACTGAGATGTGTGACAGATCCACGTTAACGTCAATAGTTCTGAACCTCGGTCCTTCAGAACTCAGACATGAATCCACAGGAACGAAAAAAAACACCACAAAAAAAAAACAGAAGAAGGAAATTAGACGGAAGAAGCTTCTGAGGATCATCTATGAGTCCACAGCAGGAGCTGAAACACCGTCAGAGGCTGTAAACGAGGTTTTTGTTTGGATATTTAACGTTGGATCTCGTCCTTGATGTGGCTTCAGTCGGGTTTTATTCCCTGTAGAGGATCTTTACAAGCAGTTTGTTCCACCGTCTGATGCGATCGATACGATTCTCAGCTGCAATAAATCACCCGATGAGATGAAGCTTTGGTCGGATTCAGGCTCAAAGTTCAGCGTCTGAGCTCCACACGAGGACCTTCTGACCTTCCTGATCACAGTTATAACTGCACACAGGCAGGTGAAGGTGCAGGAAAGTGGGATTGATCATCAGTTTGACAGGAATCGATAAATCAGCAGCCGTCCATCCGCCCCGACCTCCTCCCTGAAGCCACTTCACACCTCAACGTCGGCATCAGCGTCACAAACGGTGAATTTTAGGCCAAACAAGGATCAATAATGGAAAGAAAAACTCAGTAAATTCTGATGAAGTGCATGAAAAACACTAAAAAGCTGTACAAAGTGGGAAAATAACGGGAAATATTTATATATTTTTAGCCGATTTCAATACAGAACCACAAAAACTCAGTAGTTAGAGTCAAACAAATCAAACCCTGGTGACTCCTCACAGTTTCTACTGAACTCCTCAGACGTGGAGCTGATGGTCTCCAGAGCAGGTGTTTACCTCAGCAGCTCCTTCATCGTATTACCAACGCAATCAGAACCATTTAATCACCATCACGGGAACAAACCGGCTGAGCCGTGATCCCGTCGTCGTCCCGCTCGTCTCGTGCCTACGTTTAATTTTTTACGATACTTATGCTAATGAGCTTCACGCCGCGGATCCGCTCGTCTGATTTACTTCACCGCGGATACGATGAGTCATCCTCGGCGCCGTGACTCATCGGTTGTAATCTGTGTTTCAGGATTAGATCGGTCGCTGTGTTTTTTTATTCTAACCCTGTTTGAGGAATTTCTGCGTTTCTTTTTAACTCCACGCGGGTTCAGGAAGTTATTTTAAAAATGCCGTTTGATTTGTTCTGACTGTCACATCCAGAGATGCTGGTTCCACATCAGACGCATGAAAAAAAGCAAATATGACTGCAGAGCGTGGCAGGAATCAGAACCAGGATCCAGCATTCAGAGCTCATCGCTGATTGTTTAACTGGTGGAGACGTTAAATGTTAAAGGATGCAAACACCTGAACGGATCAGATCATAAAGACGGAGGATTAAAGTACGACTTCAACGTACTAACACGCCGTAAAGAGCTGAGTTTACTGCATTCTGTCGACTTTAAATGACATTTTGTCGTCTGTTAAAAGGAGAAAATTGAGGATTTCTGCTGCTGTTGCTTTATTTCTAATCAGGATCACAGAATAAAGACAAAGAGCTTCAACTCTGATGACTGGATGAGGTTTGACATCTTTAAGAAGTGAATTATTAAGTTAAAAACTTCTGGTTTCTTAGAATGAAGCTGCAGGAATCAAACCATTGAAGTCGATGGAAGATAAACTTGAAGACAAACGTCATCAAAGCGGTTCGATCGCAACTAAACACAGATAAATATGAAGCAGAGGAGGGAGGAGATAAACAAACATGTGACCCTCTGGTTGACTCATCAGACACGATGATGTTCAAAGTGTTTTATGGGAAATTGGAAAAATAATAAAACCCTTAAATTAAATAAACCAAAAGCTGAGCTGTAGTTATTCTGGTTCCTCTGCAGAGTCTCTTCATGCAGATCAGATGTTGGTTTTTACAGAACTCTGGCTTCATCCATCAGGATGTAACGAGACTTTCAACAAACATTTTCTTCTTCATCCAAACCTGCAGCTTTAATCACATTAAGAGTTAAAGCTTCACGATTAAAGACATAAAACATCGTCTGAAGAACCGCTAACGGATCAAATAACGACTTTAAGGGAAACTACAAACAAATATTCAACCTTAAAACTTGATATTTATGTGATGTTTTTCTGTTTATTAAAGTCGGAGGTGTTGAAGCGTCGCAGGTCAGAGTTTAGTTCTGCTTCATGTCTGAGGTTCACCAACCAAAAAAAAAAAATTACTTTATTTTTTATTAATTCTTCTTAATAATCATAATTTAAAAATACATTTTAAAATATTAGAAATGTTACATATAAAATAATAATTGTCATTTTAAAGGTTTTTAGGCTTAATTACTGAAAATAACTGGATAAATAAATA
>NW_007579006.1:121709-131940 GCF_000690725.1 Stegastes partitus
TTTCTACATCTGATGGTGGAACAGCGATAAAATCAGCCGTCCATCCATCTGCGCTGCAAGATGGCAGAACGAGGACGGTAGCTTGGTGGTGGAACATCACGACCTTTTTCTGCTTCATTTATGGTCATCGTAGCACAAACATGACGGCGTTTGAATAGATAAAGAAAAGAGAAACGGTTGTAGATGGTGAGTCTTGGGAACATGTCTGACGTCGGTCGGTTCAGTTGATAAATTCAGTCATCAGGAGGCTTTTTTAGTTTTTTTTTTTATTCCAGATGAATGCAGCTGAAAACACCTAATGTATGAAAACCTGAACTGAAACATCCGAGACCACCGACGAGACGATGAGCTTCTGACAGCGACTCGTGAAACTGAACGTCGGCTCTACAGGAAGCGTGCGGCGGTAAAAACATCTGCGGTTCCACACGTGTTTGAATCTCACATCTGAAGTCGTGTTAAAAGTAGGTCGGCATAATCAATTTCCCAACTTTCTCTCTGATCTAATAATAGAACTACAGGAGTTTATCGGGAATGAAAGCAGCAGCGAGACAACGAAAGCCTCTTCAGACGCCAAAGGAGGAGAAGAAGAAGAAGAAGAAGAAGAAGAAGAAGAAGAAGAAGCAGAAGGTTTAGTCGTGAAAACAGAAGCTTTGAGACGACATCAGTCGGTATTGATCCGTTCTGGGAAGCGAAGCCGGGCGGTGTGCGGATATTTATGAGCGACTCTAAATCTCTCCATCCATCAGCTGTACGTCCGTCCATACTCTCCCTTCATTACTTATTTACCGACATCATTTAACCCTCCTGAGCCCCATGACCTGCAAATGACTAGATCCTTCCACTGAAACCTTCCTCCGGTCTTATCCTGGCTTTCCTTTTTACTCTTTTGCACGTGAACTACTCACAATAACATCAAAATAATCCAGAATTACTCGCAATGTTTTAAAAAAAAATCTGAAATAACCCCAAATAACTGCAATAATCCAGAATTACTGGCTATACCATTAAAATAATCCAGAATTACTCACAATAATATTTTAAAATCCGGAATAACCCCAAATAACATCAAAAAAAATCCATAATTACACATAATAACATCAAAATAATCCAGAAGTACTCGCAATAATATTAAAAATAATCCAGAATTACTGGCTATACCATTAAAATAATCCAGAATGACTTGCAAAAACATCATAATATTCCAGAATTACGCACAATAAAGTTAAAATAATCCAGAATTACTCACAATAATATTTTAAAAATCCGGAATAACCCCAAATAACATAAAAATAATCCAGAAGTACTCGAAATAATATTAAAAATAATCCAGAATTACTCACAATAACATCAAAATAATCCAGAAGTACTCGCAATAATATTAAAGTAATCCAGAATAACTCACAAGGAATCGGTCCCCACTACTTAATTAAAGGCATGTTCCTAAATCAACCCAACTAACTGATTTAAATCGACTATTTAAGCTGCAAACGTTGTCTTGATGAGTCGTGTTGACGCAACGACGTCGCATCAACTTACTCAACTCGAACAACCTTTAAGGTGGAATGTTTTCCTGCTTTGACGTCGCAATTCGATCCTTAAATTTCTGTGATCGTTAGGTTTGTGTTGATTGGCTCTGTTGCAGAACTTTAGCTTTACTGATGAGTAGATCTAAGTTACAGTCTGAGCGTCGGTCCGGCTGCTCTGCACCAACGATTTACGTCTACGTCGAACTAAATTCAGAAGAAACATCGATCTTTGTTGGTTTTCTCGACAGACAGCTTCTGATTTGAAGCAGCTCTGAGGACATCCTTAAGGGTAAAACTAAGAAAACGGAACATTTAGCAGCTGAATCAGGAGCTGTCGTGCACCAGCTACTGGATCTACAGTATTCAGGTTATAGACCTTTAAAGTGGGAGGATCCAGAACGTATTCTAAAATGCCGAGCACCTCGCTAACTGTCCCGGAAACGGTTGTGTTTATTCGTAGCAATTAAGCTAATGTCTCCAAATGTGCGCGCTAATGATTTATTAAAACACTCCACCATTAGATCCAAATAACCCGCCTTTCATTTCCAGAGAGGGCCGACACAACCCCATCCATCCATCCGTCCGTCCGTCCATTAGCCCTCCACGTCATTAGCTCCCCCTCCGCCCGCCCAGCTCCACTCCCCTCCTTCCTTTATGAAGGTTGACGTCTCGCTGGCGTTAGCATCCTCCCCCCTCCTCCGTCTTTTGCAGAGATCCAGAGAGTGCATTAGCCGATTAAACAGGGGAGGGAGCCTCCTGTCTCGCTGCCAACTCCCCTCCAGCTACAGCTCCTTCCTTCCCTCCATCCTCCTCGCTGCTTTGCAGTTTTATCGTGCAAACCTTTCTCTTAATTTCTCTCTTAAGCGTCTTCCGGGCTTCGCATTTCCTCTAATTCTCCAGGAGTCCTTTATCGTCCGCCTCCATCTCGGCTTCTTGCTGTCGGTCGTCTGTTTATCGCAGCGCTTCA
The DNA here is from genome assembly GCF_000690725.1 of Stegastes partitus. Taxonomy (NCBI): domain Eukaryota; kingdom Metazoa; phylum Chordata; class Actinopteri; family Pomacentridae; genus Stegastes; species Stegastes partitus. The sequence continues at coordinate 124,203 of NW_007579006.1, forward strand.
ATCATTCTGGCAGCTTTTTCCTTCCTTTACCTCGACGTCGCTGAAATATTCATTTTGATTCCAAACAAAACTTGACATCTGATGGATGCCCGAACGCTGCCTGGATGATCCGAGCAGAAACCAGCCACCGGACGCTTTGCTTTCTGTTACTCGGCCGTTTGTCACGTCTGAAAACTTTTGACTCTGGTTGACTTTTCGGTCGACAACTCAGCAACTCGCCGTCCCGCCGGGGGGTTGCAGAAACAAGCAATCAGCAGCTCGACTCGTCAAACGTTCGGCGACTCAGCAGCGGCGGGAATAAAACGCTTAAACTGAACAACGTATGCAGAATAATTTGCTTGTTTTTTCTGTTTCTACCGATGTTTCTTAAACGTTGAACCTCCGTCGGCAGGACAAAGCGTCCACAAAAACTGTTAAAGAAAGACTCGAGGAACACGACTAAGAGCTCCGAGTGTCGACCCGGTCTACAAACTCCACAGAGCCCAAACTGATCCAACATCTACACGCTGTGATAAAACAAATATGGGGGGAAAAAATGTTAAAATCTGGCAGCAAATGTGTTGAAAAATGACGTAAAAAAAACAAAATAATACAAAAATACAAATAAAATAGCTGGAAAATATTAATTTATTTTTAACTGATTCAAAAATGTTTTACAGCCACATGTTGGAAAGGAACTAATTATTATCTGTAAAAACAACTGACTTTCAGTGTTGACATTATTCACAGTTTTCACCATTTTATTTATTTATTTTTTACAGTTATCATGTAAATTCTATATTTTTTTGTGGTTTAACTGGATATTATTTGTGATGCAACAAAACAAGCAAATTCTAAAATAACAGTTAAAAAAATACGTGTCAGTCTTTAACGCACATAAGCTGCAAATGTTCATAAAATATTCCAATAAATAATATTTGCGTTAATTTAACTACAGCACGGTCAAACGCTGTACGAGAACAAATGACTTTTTTGTAAAAAATACAGTCAACATGAAAGTTATTCCTCATGTTCTGTGATTTCACCAAATAAAACCTGTAAAATAATCATAAAAACATTTGCAATTCCTCATATACGTAATATTTCTGGTAAATGCTGATTTGAATGCACCAAACAGTTTACAGTCAAATATATACAAAGATTTCTATTTGTTAGTTATTTACAGTTTTGACCTTTTTAACATTTATTTCGACCGTCTTTTCGGACATTGTTGTGCAGCCACTTCTCGTACATTACAAACTAGTGCAGGCCTGGACAACTGGAACCGGACCCCGAGGTACCACCAGAACTTCAGCATTAAGCCATATTATTTGGGTCCACATCATTTTTATCAGAAATTTGTTTGCAAAACTCGTCAACAAACTCCTCAAGCAGTCATTTGTTGCCAAGTTGTGTTTTATCCAGTTTCTTATTGTTTAAATGTCAGAAAATCGTTGTGTCCAGAAGCAACCATCCTCCATGTTGTTCTGTTCACTAATAAACAGACGTTGAGTTACAACAACACCATCGTAGAAAACCGTCCAACAGCGTTCAGAGGCTTGGATCTGCCCCTTCTTGGCTTTTTTTTCCCCTTCAGTGATTCATCAGTTATCGATGTGGCTGCCGATCTCCTCCGTGTTGACGGATCATTTCAGGGATTCTACCGACCTGGTTGGTTTCTGGGGAAATAATTAAACCGCTGCCGTAGACGAGGCCAACAAAGGTTTCGGAACGAAGGCCCTCAGGAGGTTAATTTGGACGTCGACGAGCAGGTCAATCTGAAACTGAAGGTATTAATCTTGTGTTGCAACAGGCGACGAACGGATATCGATCAGTGCTCATCTGAGCAGTCTGTAGAGCTACTCAGAACGGCGGAAGACGAAGCAACATCCACTGTACTGAGCAAACAACTCACTAAAACTTTAAGGTGGATGGACTTCAACAGCAGAAAACCAAGTCTGGGTCCAGAAATGTGCAGTGGGAGCAGATTCACCAACGCTGGGCGGCAGGAGATGGACAAACATCTGGACTCTATGGAGGCACCTTGCTAACGTTTCCACTAAACACCATGACTGCTCATCTTCTCAATGCTAAAACCTGAACAGTTTGACAGCAACAACTAAAAAGTTTTGGAGCACCGAACATCAAAACTGTAAAGCTGACGGTCTTTGATCACAATGCACCAGACTTCATTCAAAATTCGGCCAATTTTAGAGAGAATTCACGTCGGTCAACGTCACAAAGTCATGACCCCACACAAAGAATCTACAGTACCGGACTTCATTTCAAATTCTGCCAGTTTTAGACAAGATTTTATTCTAGTTAAAGTCTTAATTTTTCTGTCAACGCCAATTTTGGAAAACCTCTGCACGAACATCTACAATACCAGACTTCATTTAAAATTCTGCCAATTTTAGACGAGATTTTGCTGCGTTCAAAGTCTTGTTTTTCTTTCTGTCAAAACCTATTTTGAAAAAGCTAAACTCAAGCTCTCTGCACAAGCATCCACAGTACCAGGCCTAATTGTGCAAATGTAAGGCTTTAATCAGCTCTTATTGGCTGCATGTGTCTGCTGATCATGTGGATCCCATCGTGACCACGGTTTAAGACCTTCTAACAGATCTGCTGCAGATCTGAACCCAGTAGAACATCTTTGGGTTTTGGTGGAACTGGACACCGGTTTGTTTTTACACTATCTGGTGTCATTTATTTTTGGTGAATTTTTAAACGAGACATGCAGAATAAAGTGATTTTGACGTTTTCAGACGGAGCAGGACATCCTGAATGAACCCCGTCGTTCTTTCTGGGTTGTTTTCACACTTGTTCGGCTGCTAAACGGCAGAACTTCAAACCGAAACTCCGTCCATGGAGTGGCGCGAGTTGACATTTCCTCATCACTTCTCATTTGCATCTTTTCGTGACATTTACCACGAAGGTCAAAGAGAAAAAAGACGCCATTGTTTCGCCTCATCGACTGCAAACGCCGCCTCCACCAATCTGGGCATACTTTAAATTGCAAAACGAGGCCCACCAAGTATTAACACAGCGTTCGTTGCTTTTACAAAACAGTTGTTTATAAAAGATGGATGAAAATGAGGCGCACACAGACGCACATACGTCTGGTTGGAATATAATGATCTATTATACAGCGAGCCATGAAGAACTGAACGCTAATGGGGTGTTTTGATGGGAAAAAAATACCGACTTAATGTTCCTCCGGGAGAGAAACAGATTTATTTTCTCGTCAGTGGTTAAAAACAAGTGAGCCGAACTGGTGCAAGAAAAAAACAACAAACTGGGAGAGATAAACAGAGATGTGATGTGAGATGCAGATCGAGGCCAACAGTGAAGGAAGAGCAGACAAAGAAGTACAGAGCGAGTCGGACAAAGCTCGGCCTTGTGGCGGCGAAGGCTTCCAACACAGTGCAGCTCTGTGTGACGCATCCACAAAGAAAAAAACGCTGTGTAGCGACGCTCGGCTCGTACGGACGCGCTGGTGTTTGCGCGTCGCCGCCCGAATCCTCCACACAAACAAACAAAGAGACACTTTTTTTTTTTTTTCTTCCCGACTTGCGAGCAGCAGATTTTAAAGCCGGCGACAGTCTCGTGTGGATTCCTCCAACAGCAGCTCAGACATTTTCTAACTTGGCTTCATGGCGCGAGAGAAGAGCGGATCGCTGAGGACATGATGGTGCAATCGAGCTGCAACTCGAGGGCGGACATCTGAGCAACATCCGATAGTTAGAGGGGAGTTTCCAGGTGGATCGGCTGATCTCTGGAGCCACTTTCATGAGTACAAAAGCCTCCCAGGGTTAATCTAATCATATGTGCTAGCAGCATGTTTTCACAACTGAGCCAACCTAACGGAGCTGGAACATATTCAGTCGACTCTAGACTAACCGACACCAACAAAAGAAGTCGCTGAAATGGCTGCATTTTATTATTATTAATGATTTTCATTCATTCTGCTGCTTGTCACTACTCTTCAGCCAACCAATCACATGTCAGTATAAATGGGGGCGGGACTTGTCAAGAAGACGCTTCAAACATGTCGTGAAAATGCCGCGTTTTCATCCAGACCGTTTTGTTTTTCATTGATGATCTAATAACGTGCGATATTTTCCTAAACCTGAACCTGATCGGAGAGGAAGTGAAACCAGAAAGTAAACGACAACATTCCCGTTCACGGCGGGACACGAACACTTCTTTTTTTTCAAAATGGCCGCCTTTTTCACCACATCACGGGTCACAAACTATATTTAATTCCAAACAAAATTATGGTTCCTTCATGTAATTTAGCTGTACAGGAATCGAATTTTGTAAAAACCGGGTTGCTTTGTTTCCAGAGCGTGACGTCCAGGGAGCAGAGGATCGCTGCACAACGACGCTACTGTGATCTGTTTTGCATTTTTGCATCGCACCTTGTATTTCTAAATAGCTGCTGTGCTCGACCAGCAGTGGATAGAGTTGTATTCTTGTATGAATACGAGCAGCTGAGTCATTTCAGTGTTCCACCAGTAAACCTGCACATTCCCAGTAGATCAACCAGACGGCCCACAGCACCCTGACTGCACTCCACCTGCAGCCCAATCAGCCCAAATCAATCCTGAAATCAACATAAACAATCTGGTATTTTGCAGCAGAGTGAATCGCATGGACTCGGTTTTCTATTCCAGTCCGGCAAGACTCCCTTTGATTCGCCACAGTCTCACTAATAATGTCCTCTGGCGGCTTCTCGTGCTTCTTCTTTTACTGCCTCTCACAACCGCGAATTAAAATGCGAAGAACAAGCTTTCGATTTATTTCATACTTGAGAGTCTTTCCTTACTGGCAGCGCTCCTGAGCGAGGAAGCAGAGCGGTCAACTGAGTGTTTACATTTCTGCAAACTGGACCGAGGTCGTCACCGACGGTTCTGAACCGGGAATAATCTGCTGAGATGACATCAGCGCCGCCGGAGGTCACATGCAAACAGATCAACACAATCGCACACGTTCCTCCATCACCAGTCCGGCTGAATATTTCAGCGCTCCGGAGGACCTTTAATTAAAAAAAACAATCGATGGCTGTTTCTCATCTCGGCTCTGGAGGCTCGCTGTGTGCCGGCGCTGACCCGTTTCCCCCGCCGCACAACAACACACACATTTGTCTGCGTCGCCGCTAACGCCTGAGATTGGAGCGGGCGTGATGGATGGAACCGGCGGAGGTTGCGTGTCAACCGCGGGTCAGACGCATCGGGCAGACACTCATGCATGGACACGCTCAGCAAACACACACATCCGATTGGAAACATCCGCGCTGAATGAAAACCCGGGAGCTTCACGGCGATGACACGGAGCGACGGTACCACCGGTGATTTATCGGACCTGTTTGTGTATTCGTCCCGACGCGTCACCGCCCAACGAGAACCCACAAAAACCTCTAAAACGACAAACTTGTGTAAACTCAGGTAGATACGAGTCCAGACGAGGGATTTAATGGACAAAAAAAAAAAAAAGCAAACCTATGACTGAAACTGACGACAGTCCTGACGTCGACCTGCTGGCACAGCTTCCATCGGACCGATCGATAAGAATTACCGCCGAGTCGTTTTTCTGGGAACGATGATTTAAACGAGCTGCTGTCGGACTGCTGGATGTGAAAGATGGAGTTTTAGGTGAACGCAGTCACATGACGTTGTTCTCTGTATATTATCATTTATATTGGACCTCAGCGATGTCGTAAAACATCAGAGAGATGAATGATTGTATCGGGGAGAATTCTGACAACATGTTTTGTCGTACAGGTTTATTTGACCGTTTGGTATTTTAGAAGGGAAGCACATCTGGAGCTTTGAACAGTGAAAATCCATTTGTGTTGTTTCCAAACTGCTGATTAACCACTGAAGACACATTCTGGAGGTTCTTCTGCTCTAAAGATGGACATTTTAATACAGGGGTCTTTGGGGATTGACTCACGTTTTGTGCCTCGAGTGGTCATTTGAGGAACTGCAGTTTTTGGTACTTAAACGCCTGCTTCGTTATTAAACACTGATTTAGATTTTTGTTACGATTTGGTTGCCGGTTGGTTTTCATATGCTGATAAAGCCATTTAGGAGTCAGCCACATTGTTGTAGGACTGATTTCCTAGTAGGTTACAGCTTTAAGTTGCGAGAGCTGGTTGGAGACCAGAACAAGTCTTTGTCGTGGTCCCCGGTTGCTAGCTAAAACCCCCAAATGCTCTCTGCTTGCCAACATAAACTAGTCGGAGGTCATTTAGTGTCACATACTCCTTAGTCATGGTGCCCCGTTGCTAGCTAAACCCCCACGATGCTAACATGAGCTGGTTGGAGGTCATTAATCATCACAGAAGTCATTGTCATGGTCGAAAGTGGGAAGCTAAACCAACCAAAAGCTCTCTGCTCGCCAACACAAACTAGTCTGAGGTCATTAAGCATCACAGAAGTCATCATCACGGTCCCGTTGCTAGCTAAACTCCCACAATGCTAACATGAGCTAGTTGGAGGTCAATCATCACGGTCTTTGTCATGGTCCTCCATTGCTAGCTAAACTCCCACAATGCTCTCTGCTGCCAACATGAGCTGTAGTCTGAGTGGCGCCTCCTCTGGTCTCTACAGGATTAAACAGTGAGAGGCTCCATCTGGTGGAACAACCAGGTACTACAGCTGGTCTACGACACGTTTACTGACATCATGTAGAAAATACATCGTTTGGAGCTTGTGGAGCCTCACTACATCCTTCCCTCTAACACCACCGACGGTTCCAGACAAACTTTACTTCTGGTATCACCGACTGAGAAAGTTGACACACATTTATCTGAGCACGGATTGACATAAAAACCACGTACGCCGCCTTTAAAGCTATATCTGAGAGCAGGAAGACATCCCTCGTGTCTGTTCTACACCCGACAGACGTATGAAAAGCTCCGCGTTTGCACCGACTAACGTGATTAACTGTATTTAACACGTTTGCGATCCATTTTTAACCCTGCCATGTGCTACCTTCGGGGCGTTTTGCTATTTTGGACGCCTCGGATGTTGATGTCCTCGCTTCCGAGCCAAGAATTGTTGTCTGTTTCCATGGCAACAGTGCCTCAGGTGCACCGTTTTGCAGCGCCGTGCACACATCACCTACTGAGCGTCGATTCCTGGCACAGGATGGGCGACGTGCTTCCTCAGCGACTCTCCTCCATCAGGACGCTTTATTTGATCAAAGCCAGTCGTCGTCTGCGGCGGCGGCGGCGGCAGGATTCTGGGACGACGGACGGAGCTGTTTCTGCTCTGCTCTCATCTGCGCCCCTTCGCCTTCCTGTTCATCTTGTTTATTTTTTATTGATTGAACAAAACAGGAGCCGAGAGGCAGGGCCGGGCGCTGACGTCGCTGACCAAACTGATCTGGGATAAATGAGTTCACGGTGCAGCTTCGGATGCAGCCGGCCTGATTTCTACAGAACACATATTTACAAGACGCTTCAGACAACATCTCGGTTCCTTCGGGGAAAATTCAGAGTTCTTTGGGGAAATAAAGCAAAATACGGTGCAAAACATTCTATAAAACACTTTAACTCTTTAAACTCCAGACGGTTTCGGGGCCTTTTTTTGACTCCTGACACATTTTTCTGAATTTTATCTCCACAATGTAAAGCCAGTAGAACACAGCTGGAAATCATCTGAACTCATTTCTGCGAGTGTCCACAGCTGCTACCACCACTGGAAGAAGATGTAGGTTCCACATACTACAGATATTTAACTAATGACTTTTT
>NW_007579006.1:132748-136731 GCF_000690725.1 Stegastes partitus
CTTTTTTCTTTACATAATCTGGTGCAAAATCTAGAGTTTGGGAGAATTTTGAACTCAAACATGTAGAATAAAGTGATTCTGATGAAATATTGCAGTTTCGAGCTCGGATTTGGTTCATTTTTTACAACAAACTGCACGTTACAGATGAGCAGTGAACCGAAATGTAAAAATCTCATCAGTCTCAGTGTTTTTTCCAGTTTCTAGCTGATGAATGGAGGAATTTAACTTTTGTTGTTTTTATTTAAAGATAAATGGTTCCTCTGTGTAATTTAACACAGAATAATGAAGAATAATCACAATTTTAAGATTAGACTTGGTTCATGTTCCCAGCGGAACCTCAGGTGATTAGTTCAAGGTCAATTAAAAGGATGAAAATCTGACAAATCTTTGTATTTTTATAGATGATAAATTTTTTAAAAAACACATAAAAACGTGTTTTCTAACCCGTCGGTGGGCTTTGAGGTTAAAATATTGTTCGGTTTGTTCCAGGCGCTGAGAGAAAAGCTCCCCGGTCTGTGGTTGGGCACCTGAACGCCGTTTGTCCTGTTTATTCTGAGATTTGTTCGTTTAAATAAAACAGTCCTTCCTGTCCGGGCTGTCGGCGGCTGACAGTCCAAACGGGCTGCCGGAGCGGCGGATTGATGGCGCCGTCGCTAACAAACACATCCCGACAGTATTGATGTTTTCTGGGACTCGGCGTTCACTTCAAAAAGGCGGAAAACAAAACCGCGAGCCGTCCCCGTCGCTCTCGTCGCTGCCTGACCCAGATCCCGCCTGAGCGCTCGGCCGGTCCTACATAAGATATGAGGACGCCGGGCTGCTGTTCAACTCGATTATGCGGTTGACGGGACAGCGCGGCGGGTTTTATGGGCCGAGCAGCGGGGCCTCGGCAGCCCGGGGAAGCCGTGTTGATGTTTGCTGCCGGAGATAACGGAGGAGCGTGAGATTTCTTTAAATTGAAATGTAAATCCACGGCCGGGGTTTTCGCCGAGCTGCTCCTCGTCTGGAGTTTAAGCGACGGAAACAGAAACCGCCGCGTCGAACACAAAGGTACATGCGCTCGCTCGTCCACACGTGGAGATGCCGCTTTTTTCAATGGAAACAAAAGAGGAAAATAGGTATAAAAATCACATTGCGTCGCTGACAAAGAGGCAGACGGAAACACAAGCAGTCTGGGCAGGAATCCCTCTTTACCCCCGCTGTGTGACAAGCACACAATCCTTGAAATGGAAATGCCTCATTCACAGGCCTGGCTGCTGCATAATGCACAAACAAAGATCACTTTAGCGCCGTTCTATTAGCGCCGTGCGGGGGGAACAGCCACCGGTTTGTCTTGCAGCAGGGCAGACGGCGGGGGCTGCCATTCGACACGCTACGCCCTCGTCTTCTGCAGGAAGACGGAGAAAGGAGAAGAAACGCCGTCCTTGTTGCAGCCTCATAACGAGGCTCACAAAGCGCCTCGAGAGTCGGAGACAAAACTGCGCTTCGGAGTCTCAAAGTTGCTGATGTGCAGCAGAACGGAGACGGAGAAACGGTGCAGCGCCACGTCACAGAGCCTCACATCTCCCGGATAAGACGCTCGGCTTTCTGTGCAAACATCACAACTCTGGCTGCCGCTCTGACAGCAGCAGAAGGAATTAAAACAAGTCGTCTGATCCGCTGAAGGAGCAGCAGAGGTTTGGTTTGAAAAGAAATCAGCGACGGACACGAGTCGCTCATCTGCTGCAGATCTTCAGCGTGTGTGTTTGTTGAAGAAGAGTTTTGAGGCAGAAAACCAGAGCGAGGCTCATGTGAAGCTGAATAAATGTTAAGATGTGAGTGTGAGTGAAGCAGGAGGAGCTCTGATCGATGTCACTCTGATCAGCTGCCACTCGGAGACTTCTCTGGTTCAAGACTCGGTTCTAGAGTTTATTATTGTTGTTTTGAAGAGTATTTCTGTGAAGACAAATGTTCATCTCGTCCATCATGATCTCAGCAGAACCAAAAACACAAATAATGACTCATAAAACACGTTTGAACTAATCAATGAACAGAATTGCAGCAAATATAAATAAATGAATGTTCATTTAAAATGTAAATATCTGTCAAATAATGTTTGTTTGTTCTTTTTTAATCCAGTAAACATGTAACGGAGTCTTTGAATTAAATTAATTTTAGCATTTTATTTTCAATTTTTGGAAGAATAAATATCTGTAAAATAACAAATATTACAGAAGATTCCCCATTTAAAATAATAAATATTTTTTGGTAATTTAAATACAGTTTTTTTGTTGTTGTTTTAATATTTAGTTTTAAAGTCAAATGCTTCAAGGGAAAATTTGTAAAAATAGATATTTTTTTTTGTTATTATTTAAAGGACTGGCCTGATTTTTTTGAAGATACCATGTAAATTAATACTTTTTTGTGATTTTATTATTATTTATAATTTAACAAAACAGGATAATATTTACATTTTTACATGAAGATTGTAAACAAGTGATTTAAAAAACAAAATTAAATGGAGTTGGGGAAAAAAAAGTCTATTTCTACAGTCAAATGCTGTAAAAGAACAAATTAATATTAACATTATTTGCCGTTTTGGCCTGAACTTTATAGTTAATGTGACTTTTTTCTGTGAGTTTACTGAATAATTTCTGTAATCTAATAAAACAGGGAACATCTGTGTATTAATTAAAATTATTTACTGTACTTAAATCACTAACGTGCAGCTTTTTTCTTTCAAACAGCAAAAATCTGTCAAATAATTTTACATTTTCAAATTTAAATACAGTAATAAAGATGCTTAGATGATGGTTATCACTTTTAAAAGTACAGATTTTGGATGTGGATGTTGTAAACATGTAAACTAACGCCTATATTCCTGTGATTATATTCAACACTATCCGTCATTCAGGACGTATAGAACAACGTCTTCCCGTGGACGTGGGTCCAGACCCTGACACGGACCCGGATCATCCTGAGCAGAACCCTCCTGCTGCAGCCTGTGAGCTCCTCTGAGGCTCCGACGTTCTCCACATCCACTCATTAACCTCCGACCCGCTCCATCAGGCTGCAGCCTCCTCCTCCGTCCGGCCTCCCTGACCCCCTCGCCGGCAGCTCCGTCCTCTGGAGACTCTCGGTGCATTAGGATAAGAGGCTCCTCCAGGTCCGGCGCCCTGAGTGGATGCTTCCATTGTAGCGGCGTCGGGGCTCCGGGTCCATTAGCGATCGGGCCTCCGGTCGATAACGTCGGCAGCTGCTTCGTCATGACGGAGGCAGGAGGGTTCACTCACAACACTTCAGAGAGAGGCAGAGACGCAGCAAGCGAGTGGTGCTTCTACAGGAACCCGATGCTTTAAGAGCTTCTATTAGAGCTTCTCTCGCTCTGAAAGGGAAATGGAAGACACGATGGTGTGTTTTTAAATATAGCAACAAAACGGAACCAGATTTCCGAGCATATATTTACAGAAGATGTTTTCCAAGCGAGTGCAGGCGGTCACGCACAGCTTCAGCCCGGAGCTGGTTTCATGTGAACAAGGAGCTTCTTGCTCTGAGGGCTGTCGGCTTCCTAACGGTCTCCTCAGAAACCAGATCTAAACGTACGTGTTGGCCGTTGGGACGTTTTCCATCGACGGTAATCACAAGCTGCTGATCTGAGCAGCTTACTGGTGGCACAGCTGGAAACGTCGGCCTTTAACGCTCAAGTCTTCTAATTTGTCTCCATTGGCCACAGAGATCCTAGTGATGGCACATTTTAGTGAGTTTACCAACCTTATAGTCAACATGAGTCATTTATGGGAAATAAACTAATGATTCATGTGTATGAGTCAACATGGTCTGGAAAGAAGGATTCATATTTAAAAACACACCTCATTTATCCTCATGTTAAAAAAAAAAACAATCACCGTTTGTCACCAATGACACCATTTATCAGCCAAAAAACTTCGCTAAATTTTAAACCTTTAAATGTTGTTTGGTTTGAAAAATCAACAAATCTCAGCTTA
>NW_007579006.1:137393-138484 GCF_000690725.1 Stegastes partitus
CTGATGGTGGAACATCTTTCTACATCTAATGGTGGAACATCTTTCTACATCTGATGGTGGAACATCTTTCTACATCTGACGGTGGAACATCTTTCTACGGCTGATTCTGGTTCTGGAGCTGCAGGACTTCATGCTGCAGACATACATGGACCTCAGCGAGGGAACGTGTGGGTTCAGAGAAGTCAGTCGTTCTATAACCAGGGACGTAGAACCTCTCTCTGCTTCCAGCTGCTCCAAACCAACGATTCGCTGCTTTTCTTTTTTGTCTAATTTATGGTTATTACACTGAGATTATGCAGCTGGAGGAAGAACATCACGGCGATCAGAGGAAGCCTCCCTGATGAGGAACAGCTGCTCATAAACTTAAACGTGTTCTGACTTTGTTTTATGAAACCCCATCATGCACTTCGTTTACAAGCGCTAATAAATTAGCTAAACCCAACGCTGTCTGCTTTCTCACACCGTCCAAGCGTATCAGTGGAAAAACGGACGACGTAGTTTATTGTTTAAAAACGAGGCTGATTATCTCTGAAATATCCCTAAAACCAGTTTGTTCTTGTGATGAATCAGGATGAATAATCACGTCTTCTGAACACAACGGTTGCTGCAGGAAGTGACACGTTGATAACAGATGTCCAGTTAGAGACTCAGGATTGATACGATCCATCAGTTTGTCTCCCGCAGCTCCATCAGATCCAGGTCCAGATCTTAAAGCATTGTTAGTTACTATTTTAAAGACTCTGTTTCAGGGTAATCCGTTTCTGGCACCTAACTTAGCCGCTAGCTGTTAGCAAAGCCTTAGCCAAAGTAAGTGAATTCCTGGTTTGTGGAGATGTTTCGCGCTTGTTGTTCAGTTGTTGCAGATTGTTTTACAGCTAGAGCAGATTACTTAAATGAATCTGACTCTGGAAAGAAGTCATGGTTCTCCAGATAGCGTTAGCCACAAGCTAAGAGGTTTAGCAATTATCATAACCTAGCATAACCAAGCCCTTTAGCCGTTAGCGTAGCTGTGAAAGTGGCTAATATCCTGATTTGTGGAAATGGCTACTAGAAAGACATGTCTGTGAGTTAAAGTAAAGGAGTCATAGGAG
>NW_007579006.1:138554-145057 GCF_000690725.1 Stegastes partitus
TGTCTTGTTCAGTCGTTCAGTTTTGAGGACGTCCTGTGATCCAGTCAGATTTACACACTGACTTAACAAATTAAGCATTCGAGCTGAAGTGACGTATTTACGGAGTATTAATTTTATTAATGATCAAAAAGCAGATCAGATATCTGCCCTGATCAACAGCCAAGCGACTGTCTCTGATTAAATCCCAGCTACAGAACCTCTGTGCTGCTTCCTGACCCGCTGAAGTGTCACTTTATGTATATTTCAGTGTAACGAGCCCTGACTTGACTTCTGTCCAACACACAAGTCAGGAGTCGCCTGCTGTCGGCTCCCATCAGAATAAAGTCGGATCACAGTTAAAAGGAAGCTCCCAGGTGGGTCCAGAGTTCCCTGAAGCCGTCGTCTGACCCGAGAAGATCAAGAACGCAGAAGCTTCCAGCAGGAGAAGACGCATCGCTGAACGATTTTCAGTCTCCTGCACCTTCAGAATCAATTCAAAGACTCTGAGCTCAACAGGAACGGAGCGGGTCAAACGGTTTGTCCTGCAGAGCAGCCATCAATACGAGCCGTCTGTCCCGGTTAGGCCGGCGCACACTCACAGTCCACCCAAGCTCCTTTAATTAACAAATTGCCTGACAACGGGCTGACTGAGAGTCTAATAAATAACCGGCGGATCGCAGCTTGAGACAGCACGACTTGGACTGGATGCCGATTAATCCGCCGCCAACTGCGTCTCCGAGGAGGACGGCTGGCGAGGCTCCCCGAAGACGGCGGCTGTTCAAAGCGCCGTGTTCAGACGTCGGCCAGAACAGCTTGATCCGGGAGCAACACGGCGGTGGCGGCCGCGAGGAGAAGGCCCGGGAGGCAGGACAAACAGACGAACCCGAGCCGAGCCAGCCGGCGAGGAGATGCCGAGATACAAGAGGCAGAAATCCTCTCCCTAATTAATAGGTGTCTGCATTTCAATTAACGCTGACCTGGATTTCTGAGAGACGGGAAACGTGGTGTGAAGACGGAGGCAGCTCATGTCAGAGAGGACGCTCATGGACAAGGTCTGGTTCTGAACAAAGCCTCCGTTCTTCAGCTGGATGTTGGCTTCAGGTCTGGACGCCGCGGCTCCTTTGTTTGGCTGCTCGATTGTCTCCATGTGTGACACTGTGTTGTGTAACGGGACGCCCTGTGTCGCTTTGTGCTCGCTGTTGAGGGACTCGCTGTTGAACTTGTTTCCCAGAATGCATCAGGAATACCTCCCTCAGCCTTCCTCCGACAGTTTATTCACACTCAGTACTGTTTTTTTTACTAACTTGGATAAAACCTTAAACCGTCCAAACCTTCTGATCATCAGTCGACCATCAGAGCTGCAGCTATTTTAATCATCGATTCATCTTCTTGGGTACATTTTGAAGAAATAATAATAAAAAGAAGGTTAAAGTAGAGGCCCGGCTTCTTAAATGTGAATATTTTCTGCGTTTAAACTGAATATCTTCAGACTAAACAGTCATTTGTCACCTTGGGGTTTGGGAAACGCTGATTTCTGACATTAAACAGACGACTTTCCACTAAAACAAGTGAACCATTCTTTATGTTTTTGATTTAAAATGGACATAAACAAACAGAAATCAGAGTAAAAGAACCACAAATCAACTGAATTATGATAAACCAGCAGCCACAATCTTGATTAACTAACTGAATTTTGAGCAGATTCTTTTTTGCTTTTGTCCCATTTTTCTTCACGGTGGTTCATTTTTCACTGCAACATAAAGTCCTGCAGCTCTGTGGAACCAGAACAGAACCTCCTGTGCAGCGTTACAAGGTTCTGATGCCTTTAAATTACATTTTTAGTTACGCATCTCCGCTCTGTTTAAACACAGCCTGCAGCTAAACCGAAGAACTTCTTGTCTCCTGAGTCGCTCACTGCTTGGTACTTGCATCAAGGATGTTTTGGGTTTTATTGAATCTAGTTGGAGCAAATGGTGTAATTTTGGGGGAGAACATAAAATGAAATATGCAGAATGAAGTGATATGAAAGAAATGTCACAAGTTTAAGCGTAGATGTGGTTCACATCCTAACAAAACCAAAAGTCGGACAGGTGAAAATCTGACCGTTGCTTTTGTTTTTACTGTTTTTATAATGAACATGGGGTCATTTTGTCAGTTATTAAAACAAACAAATAAACAAAAAGGCGAGGACAACAGTAAACAAAACAGATCAGCTGTGACCAGAAACTAGAGAAGTGTCGGTAGTTCCTGGTCCTAACAGACGTTTATTAAATCAACACATCCATGCAGAGTGTTGGACTCACAATGTGCTGCTTTCTGCTGCTGATCCAAAGCTGCTGGTTTTTCTTTTATAACCCAACTGCAGCTACTTCAAATATCTCAGAATAAATAATCACTTTGTCAGCCAACGATCCAGAGAAATAAGAAAAAAACAAAACACATCACAACGAGAAAACAATCATTTTGCCACGAGGAAATAATCATTTTATCACATGGCAGCCTGTGTTGTGGAACAAGTGCCGGCGCCGCGGAGCCCATTAACAATCAACACCTCAGTGTGAAGCGCTCTGATGTATTTTCAGCCCATTGTGTTGGTTTGTGCTGCTGTGAATGACTGAGATGCCTCACCATGACGCTCTCCTATTTAAAAACAGACCACCACTGTGTGCGGTGCTTAAAAGATGAGTTAAAACCAAGGAGGGGCTGCTGCTGATGTTTAGCAGCAGCTCGATCCGTCCATGGATCCACCGCCTGGTTCAGACGAATATATCTAAAAACTATCAAAGGACTGCCGCAACATTTTGGATCAATATATTCTATGAACCGGAGCTTTGACTGTTTGCTTCGGCTCATCGTCTTGATGGGAAACAAGTCTTCTCCACGTCTCAGGTCTCCTGCATCAGGTCGTCCTCAAATCATGATGCTGCCACCACCATGTGTCTGGTGTCCATCAAACATAACATCTAGTCTGATGGACATAAAGCTCCATTCTGGTCTCCTCAGACCAAAGAACCTTCTTCCAGGTGACTTCAGAGTCTCCACATGTCTTCTGCTGAACTCTGGTCCAGATTTAATCTGAACTTTTTCCAACAGAGTCTTTCTCTTTGTCTCCCATAAAGCTTTGATGGTGAAGAACAGACAACAGTTGATGTGTGAACAATCTGTGAAGCTGGATACTCCTTCAGAGGAGTCATAGGAGTCTTGGTGGCCTCCTTCACTAGTTTCCTTCTTATAACTCCTTCAGAGGAGTCATAGGAGTCTTGGTGGCCTCCTTCATTAGTCTCCTTCTATGTTCACATCCACACAGAACACTGAGAACCTGCGCTGGTCTTCACAGACGGTATCTTCTCAAACCAATCTAACTTTGGATAATTTCTTAATTTCCCGTTCAGCACCATTCATGATCTTATACCTGCTAAACCAAAGGCCTGAGAGTCTCAGCGTTAGCCTGCATTAGCTGCTTATTAGCAAACATCACCGAGGCTGCCTATAGAGGAAAAACTGTGCCGAACACATGTGTGTCCTTGATATGGTGCAGTTTTAACAGAAGTCAGATGTGACTTTAAGCAGTTTCATGCGTCTATCTGCTGGACTCATGAAGCTTTGAGGGCTAAAAGAAAAAAAACAAATTAAAAAGTGCACCCAGGCGACCTCGATGGACGTCAAGAGCCTGTAGCTCAGTGTGAAGGTAAAATGCTGCACGGCTTCATTTAATACTCTGAACTTACTGTTCAACAGAAATCCGATGAGTCTGAGGAGGTCAGGTGGAAGCTTTTACATGGAACGACCGGAGTGCTATTTGTGATATTTGGAGCTGATATCATCTGAGATATTTAATCAGACATCAGATCTGATCATCCGCGCACTGAATCAAAATGACGGATGAGGTGAACATCACCTCCTCACGTCAGCATGTGAGCGTTTAGCTGGAGAGCTGCTAGCTGCTGGCTCATTGAAACAGCCAGAATGTGACTCAGGGTTGAACCTGAACCGAGCACATGGTGAGAACCAGGCGTCTGGGCTGCTCTGTTTCTGTTGGACCGGCAGGTAGAGTCAACTGTTAGCTGAACGTTAGCCACGGGAGCTAAATAAAGCTGCTGTGAGACGGTTTCAGACATTTCAGACAAACGGTATTTATTTGTTTTGTGCCGGAGCAGAATGTGCTTTAATCACTTGGCCACGCACATGATGTGGTTTTAGAATCTAACACTGCTGCTATGGTCAGGTTTGTGATCTCATGTTGTGGCGTTTCTGTCCATCCTCCAGCTGCTCGTCCCGTTGGAGTGTTCTCCACCTGAATCGATGCTCTAAGAATAGACGCTTCGTGTGTTTTCAGGCCCCTTAAAGCAAATTTGTGGTTGCGGGTGAAGCAGCTGAAAGCGACTGGACGTATCCGGTGGTGTTCGTCCTCCACCAACACGCCTCGGCTGCCTGTGATCTCTCTTATTATGCCGCCTTCTCTGTTTTCCAGCCGTGTGAATGAAAGCGAACACCAGAGCAAAGACGGCGGCCACGGCTTTGAACACACAAAAAGGTGAACGAGGTACACACACCGAGGGATAACTTGTGGTGGAAAAAACATGGAGGATGGTGTTAAAGTCAGCAGCTACTGAGTCAACGGAGAGTTTGTCGGCTACAGATATGAAATATAAAGCCCCAGATTCAGGAAATAGTCGGACAGGAAGATAAAATGTCAGACGCCCAAACGTGGGGTCTTGTTCGTACAAAGGAGGTTGGATTGAAACGCTTTGCTGTTTCCCCGACAACATCCTGAAGCGTCCGGACGTCTGAAAGTGAATTTAAATGAAACTTAGAGACATCCAAGTTTCTCACAGAGAGTTTGACGAGAAACTAAACAGAACAAACACATCTCTATTAATATGCAAAGTATGACATCGTCACTTCACCACGGATGTATGAGGCAACTTATGCTAACTTCTGATTTGAATTTGCAGAGTTTCAACCAAACACTTTAACGTTGGGAAATCTGACATTAGAACGACTTATTTCAAACCAGCTGCTGTAACCGAGCGGAGACCAGAAGCTTCACCGTGCACACTCGGCTAGCTTAGCATCTGTCAACATGTGGGCTGTTCAGAGACAATCTGTAAACTCCTGCTTCAGAGAACAACTTGTGCTGGACTCTCCAACTCTAAATCGCACGAGTCAGACACGCTCATAAACCTGCATTTACTGCAAAAAATGCCACCAAAACCG
Organism: Stegastes partitus; assembly: GCF_000690725.1. Lineage (NCBI taxonomy): Eukaryota > Metazoa > Chordata > Actinopteri > Pomacentridae > Stegastes > Stegastes partitus. The sequence continues at coordinate 143,751 of NW_007579006.1, forward strand.
AGATGCTGCTGTCAGAATGTCGCCAAGAAACTCATCCTGTGTCGTGACCGGAGCATTAAACCACCCGGTAGAAGCAAACTGACGCCAGATGTTATAATTAAAGTAAAAACTCTGTTTATATTTGAGCCAAAGTCGAGCTGCTTATCAGGAACTTTAAGACCTCGATCATCACGACAGAAGAAAACATTTATCTGAAGCTTTTATTTCTCTTTGATGCCATGTATGAAAAAAAAATGACCAACGTGCACCAATGAAAGAGGCTCAAATGTGTTTCTGAAAAATCTGCGTTTTATGACAAAGTGTGGAAAGACGACGCAGCAGAAAGGAGGTGAAATATTAATTAAGTGAAGACAGCGACTTGGAGGTGACCCGCACTCGAAGCAACGAAGCAGTTTCACACTTTTTTTTTTTTTTTGTTATTTCCCTTTTACCCGACGGCCAGAAGCCTTTACTTTTTACGCGTGAGATAACACGTGCAATAAACGCTGATTTAATACGGCGGCGTTATCTCAGAGCTAATTTCCTTCCGCAGGACGGGACGCATAATTACAGACGAACGGATGGCGGGTTTTACTGCATCTTAAAGCCGCACTAAGTGATTTCTGGGCCGCTTCGGTGCAGCCAGAAGAAGCTGTAAACACAAACGTGAACGTAAGTCCGATGAATGGCTTTGTTTTCGGTCTCCGCCGGGTCCCGGGGGAAACATCCGACTCCTCGGCTGCTAAATGCTCACCGGCGAGTCTCGATAAGTTTCTGACGTTTAGTGCTGAAGGGAGTCAGGAACGACTTCTCTGTGATTGTAAAAGTATTGATTGCAGCCTCTTGACTTTCCCAGACGAGCTGCGCGCCAGAGCCGGTCGTACCCGTTCGCTCAACTTAATTAAATGCACAGTTGCAAGATAAACCTCTAAGTTGGAAACCTCATGCTAATGAGTTGTGACATAATCTTGTTGGCACTTGTGGCAACTTAATATTGTGCGTAATTTAAACTTAGCTTTCTGCTTTAATTGATATTAAACTTAATTCAAGCTGTACTAAATTGGCTCGTTAACCTTATTTTTCTTCGCAGCGAGTTTTCAAGTGTCCTCCTTTAAACGCGCCAGTACAAGACGGTTAACGTTGAGAGTTAAAGAACCTGTAGGCTGAACAAGTACGACACAAACTGCCTTCAAGTGGGCATTTCTGAAGGCAATATGGCCTGAGTTTAAATACACGACTGCAATAGAAGTGAATTGTTGTGAAATGTGTTGTTTAAATAATTAATTTAGCTACGATAAAAAAGCTACGACAGAAACGAAAACAAGAAT
>NW_007579006.1:145632-148017 GCF_000690725.1 Stegastes partitus
TGTAGCTGCAGTTTAAAGACTCTGCTGCCAGGACACTCGGTCCCAGTTGGGTTTTTCTTCTTCATGTCCCCCCTCAGGACCTCAGCGATCTAATCAGCGACTAACAACTTTCATCTGGATCTTCTTCGTGGAAACCGGCGGCGTGCTCCCGCCCTCCTGCACACATCCAGCCGACTGCAGCGCGGCGAACAGGCCGGGGTGGCGTCTTCGGCCTCGGGGCGGCCGCGATCGATATCTGCGGCTTTGATGATCGCGCACGAGTTTACACAGAGGAGTCGCTATCTGTGATTGGTTCCGCGTTATTTGCGCACTTACACAATCGGGCATCTCCGGCTGCGGGGCTCGGCGCTTCATCTTTGATCTGAACGGCATAAATTAGCATTAATCCTCAAAAAAAAAAAAACCCAGCCTGTACCCACACGTGTGAGTAAACCAGACTGAGTGATGCAGCTTTTGTCGGGCACGCTGCCGCTGTGTGCTGCTAACAAGCGGCGACCTCTCCGACTCCTTATCATTCCTCGACGCTAACAACAACAACAGGCCGTCGGCGGTGGACTTTCTTCCCCCCCGCCGCCGCCGCCGCCGCCGCCTCTCCGTGCCGCTGCCCTATAAATAGAGCGTTACTTTGAAATGTAAGTGTGCCTCCTGAATTCGCCGCCCCTCTCGCTCCATCACATAAACACAGTCCAGATTAAACTCCCCCCCACTCTTTTCAGAGCTCGTCTCCGGCAGCGTGGAGGCCGTTTGATGTGGCTGGTTGATATGCAGCTCGCGATGTTTGCTTCGGTGGCCGAGTTCAGAGCGAATCGGCGTTTTTTTAACGGCCGCGTACCGTAAAGATCGGCGAAGGAAGCAGGAGATCAGGCTTCATCCTGCATCAGGCAGACGTCCACGCCGACGGTTTACCATCACTGGAATGAATCAAGTGTTATTTACTCGTCATTTAAACCTGCTGGAGCTGAACATGTAAAACCAGAACATCATGTCGACTAAAGGTCCTGAAAATGCAAAACAACAATCAGAGCTGTGGGAATATTTGCCAGTTTTGATGCTAAATTCATAGTTTCAGTCGTTTCATACCAAACTAAATGCTGAATTCCGTCGCTGCAGCTCCTCCACTGTGGATATTTGTTGGTTTTTGTTTGTTCTCTGCCTCATAAACTGAATCTCTTTCGGGTTTTTTGGACTCTTAAATGCACAAAACAAGAAGTTTGAAGGCGTCAGCTGAGACTTGTTTCCTAAAATCGTAAAAACGCAGAACATAAGCAAATTTAGTGGGTTTTTTTCTACAATAATGGTGAATTTTACTGTTGCATTGGTTCCATTCGTCCTTTGAAATGTATCAAATCTAGAAGTTTTGGGCTTTAAATCTTACAGAACAAGACATTTGAAGGCGACACCTTCAACTTTGGACTTTTATGGACTCAGTGACGGAAAAAACTGAAAAAAAAAATGCAAAAACAGGAAGTGGATAAAGATGTTTCTGTGGGTTCATTCCTGTAAAAACTTGTTTTTTTTTTAAGGCAGCACCAAGTTTAAATCAGTAAAAGTCGGATCTGAGGCTGTTTTAGAGGCTTAACTGAATGAAAACCTTAAACGTCTGAAATTAAAGCGTCTGTTCTGATGTTTATCTGAAAGCTGTCGCAGAGAAAATAAAATCGGGGGCGCTAATTACATACATACATTTTAAATCAACCCTGAAACGCTGAGAAGCTTCTGCTCGTCTCGGTTTGTTAGAGAACTCGTGAATGGATTCGGTAAACCTCCGATGCGATCAACATTCAAACCGTCCAGAGTCCTGCAGCTCGTCTTCACGTGACGAAGCTCAGAGCTGCTGCGTCCGACGACTTCCTGAACGTGTGATTCTGTAACGAGGATGTCGGACTGTTGAACGGAAACAGAAAGACGTGGAGGAGAGGAAGACAACGGACGTTCTCGCTAAATCTGAAGAGCAGTCGATGTCCGGAGTCAAACATCAACCGTCGACCCACAGAAGAAGCTGCTCACCAGACTGAATGCAAACCCAAAGCAAAGCGCTGGTCTAGAAACATCTGATCTGAGCGATCACATTCTGTCACGCTGAGTTTAAAGCTGGAGCTCAAACCTTCACACGTCAAGATCATTTATTATGTAACGGCTGAGAAAGAAAAAAAAAGAAGAAGATGTTTCAGATGTTTTGCTTTAAACCGTCTGAATCCCAGAAACCTGCCGAAGGGATTAAAGAGTGTTTCTAAAATAAAACGACACCATTTATCAGCCACAAGCTGTGAAAACACACAGAATCCTCAGATGGTCGGCTTCACCAGGAACTGGACAGATTCAGGATTAGAACCGAGATGTTCCATCAAAAAACACTTTTTTCTCCTGGTCGTATTCAAAAAAACG
>NW_007579006.1:148582-168920 GCF_000690725.1 Stegastes partitus
ACATCTTTCTGCATGATGGTGGAACATCTTTCTACATGATGGTGGAACATCTTTCTACATGATGGTGGAACATCTTTCTACATGATGGAGGAACATCTTTCTACTGATGGTGGAACATCTTTCTACATGATGGTGGAACATCTTTCTACATGATGGAGGAACATCTTTCTACATCTGATGGTGGAACATCTTTCTACATCTGATGGTGGAACATCTTTCTACATGATGGAGGAACATCTTTCTACATCTGATGGTGGAACATCTTTCTACATCTGATGTTATTTGGTTAATTATCTTTATAGTTTCTGTTTTTTTTTTTAAGTTTTAGAAAAACTTGCATGTTTTAGTTTCTGCTGCAACATGGAGGAGAATAAATCTCGTTATCTTGGATAATTAATTCATATTATTGTCAGTTTTTGTGCAAAAATCACCAAATTTGACTCGTCTCAGCTCCTCAAAGAGACTTTTTTCTTGAAATCTTGTTGGTTTTTTAATTATTTTTCAGAAAAGTAAATTAAAAACTCGCTGCATCCTGATCGTCACCATTTTAATTGTTTATTCTGTTTAGCCGGCTGCCGTAGCAACAGGATCAATGAAGTCGAGCAGATTCCGATAATTAATTCGTTATTTGGGTCACTGTCATTGACGTATGTGGGTTTTTCTCTTGGATGCAGTTTGAACTAAAGCGGCTAAATGAGAAACATAATCAGGAAAAATCCTCATTAATGATTTAATCACTTCATCAATTATTCATCCTGCATGTAATTATTTAATAGTTTTTGGCTGCATTTTACATGAAAGTTGCTTGAAACTGTCATTTTTCACCATTTTTCAAACATTTTATCGACTAAATCAGAGAAATAATCCGACAAATCCTCGTTAGCAGCAGCCTGAAAGTGATTATTTTACATGTTTAAAGCCTCCAGTCGACTGTTTAACAACCAAAAGCTTCAGTTTTGATGATTTCGATTTTTAATTTTATTATTATAGCAAAAAAAATTAAAATCTTCAAAACCAACTTGGTTTCAAAGACGAGACTTCTGGTTGAAATCCGATCCAGCAGCAGCAGCACCGGATCAATACAAGATGTCGGTTCTGTTAAATAATTCATCATTTAAGTTGCAAAAATCAACAACGTCGATGGTTTCAGCTCTAAAAAGGGATTTTTTAAACTGCTGTGTGCATTAGAGTTACTTAAAAGGTCAATTTTTCTTTCTTTTTTTTTTTTTTAACATTTAACGACTAAATGAGTAAAATAATCCTGAAAATCACTTCTAGCTGCAGCTTAAATGTGATTATTTGATCGTTTTGAGGCTACAGGCTTCTAAAAGTCTCCAAACCGACTGTTCAGGTGAATAAAAACTGATGATTTTGATGATTAATGACAAATTTTTGAAGCAAATGTCTCTAAAACCGACTCGTTTCAGCGTCTTGAAGGACTTTTTAGTTGTAACCTGATCCAACGACAGGATCAATAAAGTCCTGCTGACTCAGTTATTCATGATGTAATGGTGCAAAAACAACCAAAATCAGCTCCTGACAGCAGAACTCCACACTGAAGCTTTTCATCATTTTCTAACATCTGAGCGACTAAATGAGGACGTAGATGTGAGAATCCGTCCTGATGTGAGTATTTTACAGGTTAAAGGTCTGAAATTCTCCAAACCGACTCCTCGTGTTGCTGCTTTAACATCCACACGAACACAAAAATGCCAAAATCGGCCTCGTTTAAGCTTCTTAAAGGAGCTTTTTGGCTGAAATCTGATCTGAAGTCAGCAGCAAAAACCACAGTCTCAGACTTTTTGATGCAATCTCTCATCGTTTTCTGACATTTTATCGACCCAGTGAGTAAAATAATGGAGACAACCTGCTCTGGTCTCAGCCTCAGCGTGACTTTTTCATCATTTGAAGGCCACCAGCTTGTAGAACCTGCTGCAGACTCACAGCTCCTGGTGAACAAACCTTCAGCTGCTCCTTCTCTCTGGATCTGCTCAGCTCACATTACCTCCTGTCCTCCAGTGACAGCACGAGGAGATCAGACCTCACCAATTACCGGAGCACACACTCCTGTAATGACACGAGCGCCGCGCACACGCACACCGTGCACGCACGCACACACTCACAGCGTTGTGAGCCAGGACCACAGGAGCTCCAGCGTGTCTGCTGATGGAACATCTGTGAGCCCGGGGCCACAGCAGCCATATGTCCCCGGATCTGAGGAGGGGGTCGCAGCCCGGAGCGATGCTTCCCGGAGCGGCGGTGACTCCACAGAAACACGCTCCGAGATTCATTTCTACATAATTATAGCGATTAAAAACAACAACAAGCTGCTCGTTGCGCACAGACTCTAACGTCTCCTCCGAGCACGCAGGAGCGACACCGTGCACCCGACCAAGTGGCTGCACATCGTCTCCGAGCCGCCGCGTCCCGGTGCCGGAGAGCCGCAGCTTCCCCCCGAAGTTGCGCCGCGCGTCCGCCGCCGGAGCCGCTCGGCGCCCCGCGGAGCGCACAAAAGCTCCGCGCACATGGCTGAGAGCGAAGGAAGGGTCGTCTTACCGTGCAGAGGAGGAGCAGGAAGGACCGGCGCAGGAGGAAATTATAAATCCTTAGTTGGAGCCCGCATCGTGGAGGAGGAGGAGGAGGAGGAGGAGGCTGAGGAGCAGGCGGCCGCCGGCACCAGTAATCCGACTGTCAGCGACAATGAAGCGGCGGCGGCTGTCGGAGGAGGAGGAGGAGGCGCCACCCGGACTGTCGGAGCAGAGGAGCAGCGGAACGAGCCTCGGTGCTGCCGCCTGGACGCTAAACTCACAGGAAACGCAGGAGAACACGGGACCAGGACTCCGCGGCTTCACCGACACGCAGTTGGAGCTGAAGTCCTCCGGATGAAATGCGGAGCGCAGATTAGTGGAGCTGCTTCACATCCAGAGGAGCTGCTGCTGCTGCTGCTGCCATCTACAGGAGGCAGGAGGGACTGAAGCTCTGCTGCAGGAAGCTTCAGCATCGAGTCACGTCGGTTCAGAGGATTCATTCATTCAGCGTTAAAGTTGTTGTTTACGCACAAAAATCACCAACATGGAGCCTGAAAGGAAACGTTTAGGTTGAAAATGATTGGAAAATGTCATTTCTCATCACTTTCTAACAGTTTATTAAAAAAGAGAAATAATCAGGAAGATCCTCCTGATCTGTTAAAGTCACAAATAGACTCGTCTCTTCTGCTGAACCCTGATCAGCTGTTCTGATGAGTTAATGACAGAAATCATCTCCAGCTGCAGCCTGAATATTATTGTTTTATAGTTTTAAGGAGACGAGCTTCTAAAAAGTCTCCAAACTGACTGTTAATGAAACATCAAGACCAGTAAATCTTTAATTTTTTTGGGTCATTAATTCATCATCAAAGTATTTTTTCCTGCAAAAATCAACCACATTTACTGACTTTAGCTTCTCAGAGGAGACGTTTTAGTTTCAATCTGACCTGAGAACTGATTTCACAACAAAACGTGCTGATTGAGACGAATAAATCTGATTCATTTTGAAAATTAATTTACCATCAAAGCTATTTTTCAGAACAAATATAACCAAAATCAACTCATTGCAGCTACAAAGACGGATTTTTCGTTGCATTTTTTTGCTGTAATTTAGATTGTTGGTTGGATTGAAGTGACCTGAGGGTCATTTTATCAACATTTTATCGACCAAATGAGATAAATAATCTGGAAAATCATCACTAGTTGCAGCCTCAACGTTATTACTTTTTAGTTTATATATATTCTTTTTTTTTTATTTTATTTTTTTTATTTTCAAATTTTAAATGCATTTTGTTTTTCATTTTTTTAAGTTTATTTTTTATTTATAATGTATTTCCTTTGCTTTCAAAGCGACATTGAAAAATTTTAAAAATAATAAAAAAATACAAAAAAATATATAATTTTAATTATTTTCTTTATTTGTCTTTATATTTCTACTTTTTCTTTTTTAGCCTTTTCTTTTATGGATTCATTTTTGATTAAAATTGCCTCATTATTTATTTTTCATTTTATTTATTCTTCTTTTTATTTCATTATTCTTTCATTGATTTATTTTTGTAATTTGGCCTCTCACCGTTATCTATCGAGGCCCTTGTAAAAGAGGTTTTTAATCTCACTGGGTCTTTCCTGGTTAAATAAATGTTAAATTAAAAAAAAAAATTACTTTCACCTCTGATAATAATAAACTTGATAAACTGTTTTTACAAAACAAAGCTACAAAGTGCTTCATGATGAGAAAATATAATGAAAGTAAAACTAACGTGGCTCATTAAACTGATGTGTATTCCCATTAAATCCTTTATTAATATTAATAAATAAAATAAACACACAACAGACGTGTCCTCAGACGATGCTGGAATGTAACTAAATACTTTTACTTGAGTACCGCATCAAGTACGAATTCACAGTACTTGGCTTTTGATTCTTATTATCTTTTAATCTTGTATTTTTTACTCCAACTTACTTTAAACATAAACATCTCAGGGGTTCATCATGTGTTTTGTAGTGAGGTGCTGCCCCCTGCTGTCTACAACCGGAACAACTCCAAACCAAATGAAAACAAACCATCTCTGGTCCCAAAATGAATCTTTTAAACTCCTGATATTTTTACATTTTGTGACCAAAACTCTACATGAGAATAAAAAAGTATAAAAGTACCATCAGCAAAAGGCAAAAGTTTTCTCACATTTGTTCTAAATGTTTGACGTGTTTTGATTATATTTGATTGATTCTTTACATTTTGGTCTTTAAAAAAAAACAAATAAATTAATCAAATAAATCTTTCCTTAAATGTCTGAGGAGGAGAAAGACGCGCTTCATAAAGGAGAGCAATTACTAGAATTAAATCTTCAGGAGAATAAACACCAAACGGATTTCTGGTTGTCTGTTGAGGCGACGTGTTGCTGCAGTTGCTGCTCGTAGTTCTGTTGCGTGTTCTGGCAACACGTTGCGGTTTAACTGAAGGATGAAGGAGGAAAACTAACAGAGTGTGGAAGTTTCGTCTCTAATTCATGAATCTTCAACACTTAAATGAAAGTTGTGTCTTTGCACCAGAAGTGAAGCTCTGAGAAGAAATCCTCTTTCTAAGAAGAAGAGGATCTAATCAGGGATCTCCTCCTCCTGGTGACAGCAGCAGAGTAACTGGTTTAACCTCAGACGTCCGGAGGTGCAGCCGGCTGAGGAAACAACAGCGACACCAACGCTGATGGACGCTTAATCAATAACAAGAGGAAAACTGATCGACTGAATGTTTGATGGTTAAATGAATCTGATCAGACGCTTGAACAAACTCTAAGCGTGACGCCTCCCTGGATCATCAACAGCCAATCATATGGCCTGATAAGAGTCCACCTGACTGACATGTTGTTGTTTCTGTTGCTGTATTTAGATGTTTTCTTTATTGTACATCAGCAAAGTTTTCCCCCTTATTCTTCCACCAGCACATTAAAACTTGTCCAATAGGGCTGAAACGTTGTCCAAAATGACTCAATCATTGTCCAAAGTGACTAAAATTGTGTCTTAAATGTCTCAAACATTGTCTAAATCGACTCAAACATTACCCAAAATGACTTAGATGTCTTTAAAATGCTCCAAACTTTGTTTAAAATAACTCAATCTTTGTCAAAATGACTGTAACTTTGCTAAAAATTATTCAAACTTGACCCAAATGACTCAAACGTTGTCCCAAATGTCTCAAACATTGTCTTTAAAAGGCTCCAAACTTGGTCTAAAATTATTCAAACTTTTTCCAAAATGACTCAATCTTTGCTAAAAATTAATCACACGTTGCCTAAAATGACTCAGACATTGTCCTGAATGTCTGGAACGATGACTCAAACTTTGCAAACCATGACTTAAAATGTGTCCAACATGACTCACATATTGTCCCAAACAACTGAAACTTTGTCCCCGATGGCTCAAACATTTCCTAAAATGACTCAAACGTTCCTCAGAATGACTTAAACTTGTCCAACGTGACTCATGCATTGTCTAAAATAACTTAAACGTCTTTAAAATGTAAATATAATAAAATATAATAAAACTTTGTCCAACATGACGTAAACGTTGTCCAGAGTGAACGTCTGCATCCTGATGACTTCACCCAACAAACAACAAACGTCCGTGAAGCAGCAGCAGCGAATCATCACAGTCAGAATCTAGAAGCAGAGTTTAACTCTAGACGGATGTGAAATGTCTAAATAACAATAAAACACAAACATGTCAAACACTGTGTATTTCAGGGGATTAAAAACGTCCCTGAGCCGCCAGCAGAGGGCGCTCATTGACCACTGAAACTGTCCACGGTGCTGTTTTACTGCAGGCTCAGAGGAGGAGAAGAAGAAGAAGAAGAACAAGAAGAAGAAGAAGAACAAGAACAAGAACAAGAACAAGAAGAAGAAGCATGTCAGGTCATGAGGAGGTTTGATGACCTTCGACTTTCAGAGTCGCTGCTTTGACCCGACCAGAAAGTTTCCACATTTCCTTAAAGACAGAAGAGAGCTACAGTCTGATTCACACATATTTCTAACGATGTAGTGACTAATTACACTAAAATACTAATAAAAACAAATAAAAAAAATAACCGGAACCGGAAAAAAAAAAAAAAATTAAAAAATCCTGAACTGAACAAGAAAACGAAACCAAACCCAACCAAAAAACAACTAACCCCTTAATCCAAAACGCCTGCCTAAAAAACCAAAAAAAAATAAATCCTTTGCAGGATCCAGAATCTGCAAAAAACAAAAAATTCTGGGTTCCTCAACACAACCAAAGAGCTACGAGTGACTGAGCTGCACCTGAGAGTCACGTTACAAAAATTCAGGGACTATTGGGCTGAACTTCGGCAGAAAATTAAAAATATTTTAAATAACGGTGTCATGTGGAGCCTCAGATTCTGTCACCACCTGAAGGCACTGAGATGAAGGCTGCACACGCTAATTACACCTGTTAGACATGTTTTTGTACAATAAATAATCAAAGAAACGTAACTTTTAACTGCTTAAAACACTCAGACGACTGATTTTCACGCATTTCTTCAACTACCGATGTTGGATTTTTTAATTACTCTATTTAGATCCAGATCATATTATTATTGTCTGACGACGAACAGCAGCGACAACAAACCGTCAGATGTTCAAATCATAAAACATTTAAACTGAGGCCTGCTGGTTTTTAAAACCTGACATCTCAGAGCGATAACTTCCTGTTTTGTCGTTTTTATGCTTCGCTTTCTGATCATCTTACGTTTCTCCTGCTCGGGGCTGCTGTTCTTCAGCTGCCTCCACCGACAGCGTCGGCAGATTTACGGCCGGATTCACCACCTGCGCTTCTACATAAACCTCCAACGTTGTCGTGTCTGGATAAAAAAAACATGCATTAAATCATGTTTCTGTCAGCGGGATTCATAGAAAAGCCAAACACTTAGTCGATTTTGACGTAAACGCGGCCCTGCAGCGGTTATTTTATTTTATTTTATTTTGTTTTTATACGTCATTACCTTTAAAAACAGAGAAATAAATCAGTGATTGTGTGATTTGTGTTCAGTCAGTAACGTGTGACAGCTTTTTATTCACGTTCTTTTCCAGATTCAGGAGTTTTAAGTCGTGTTTATCGTGTTTTAAGCTCTCACCGACATCCTGCAGAGTTCAGGTCCGTAAACTCCAGAACCTTTGCATCCAGAATCTGCTGACATTTGCGGCCATCTTCTCTTTCCTTTGTTCTCCAAACAGACCTTTAATGACAGAGGGAGTGAACATTCTGCACATTTCCAGGTTTAAAGTGTTGTTTTTGGGGTCGGCTACAGTGTGTTTGCTGTCATAAAGGGAGAGATGAAGGCGTGGCAGGATGCTGGGGAAGCTAACGGCTAAAACGCCAGCAGTCAATAAGGGAATGAGCAGTAACACAAACTGGGTAAACTGGACTTCTGTCCAGTGATGACGATGAAGCTGTTTTAGTCCATTAAACAAAGAAAACTGTAAACGCCACTGAGACACAGCGACCTGGTCCAAGCTGATCCCAGTTTGTTTTAAACACACCAGCTCTGGTTGGAGGTCATTAAATGTCACAGCAGTCTCTGTCATGACGCCCCTTAACTGGCTAAACTCCCACAATGCTCTCTGCTGCCACCATGAGCTGTCGTCTGAGTGGCGCCTCCTCTGGTCTCTACAGGGTTAAACAGTGACGCTGTGTTCACACCAGACGTGAATAAAATCATCTGCGTGGATGATTTACACGTAAAGACACGATTAGATGCGAGTAAACGTCCTGCGGCGCAAAACACGCGAATAGTGCGGTGTCACTGACGTGATTCTCCCCGCGTTAAACACACAAATGTTGTGAGTTTGCATTTGATGCACAAGTTGAAAAATCTGAACTTTAGTGACCTTTCATGCCGCGATGACCAATCAGCATTGAGATTGTCTGATTCATTCATTTTGTTTTTCCAACTGAATACTGATTGATTTACTCACCCCAGAAGATAAATCGACCCAGAGGTGCTCAGCAGACGGGTTGTCCTCCAGTCCACACGTAAGAATGCTACTCTTCAACTTAGCAAGCTAGCGAGCCGAGCTGCTAGCTATCGCAATGCTGCCGCTCGTCCGTGTTATTGTTGTTTGTAGCGCAGAGTTAGCATCCTGGAGGGACATCCAGGTACCGATCCGCTCCAACAGGTTGTCAAACTGGGTCCGGGTCAGGTGAAAATAGCGCTGGAGGCACAGCTCCTGGAGAAGGTGGTGGAACTCCCTGAGCTGTGCGTCTCTGGAGGATCCGATGGACCCGGACACGGCGGCGTCTGGATTCACATCATTCGCACGAAAGATGTGAATCCAGACACGAATCTCGTTAAACGGGGTGCAAAGTATTTGTGTGAATGAAGTGACTAAACTCAGTGCAACCGCATCCAAATCCGTGCGAATCACGCGATTGATTTGCGTCTGAATGCAGCACAAGAGGCTCCACCTGGTGGAACAACCAGGTACTGCAGCTGGTCGACGACACATGAAGCATCAACAGCATGTCGAGCTTCCTCTTCCACCTTTGGGCACTTGAAAGAAATCTGAACATGCTGACTGCAGATTTGATCATTTCTGTCAAATAACTAACTTTTGCGTTATCACAGCGTCAAACTGCAGAAAAGACTTTTGTGAGCTCTCTCTCTCCATTTAGCCGTTATTGTTCTGTTTCCACAGAGCTGCAGGACTTTATATTGCAGTGAAAAATGAGTCTGTAGTGTAGAAAAATGTAAGAGGAGCAGAAAAACAAACCCAGAAAGTGCTCTGATGAAAGCAGAGTAATGTCGCTGGATGAAGCAGCAGCAGCCTGAGAGATGAAACAACATCCGACTGCCAGGAAGCCGCTCGCTGCTCGTTTTAGTTTGTGTTTGCTGACGACTCTGTGAGTTTGCAGAACTTCTACATGCACAGAAAAAAGCAGCTAAAAAACATAGCGTAAGAAAGAAGTCGGTTTGTGAGTGTTAGCACAAGGTTTGAAGAGTTTATCAGCTCTGCACATGATCATCCTTCACCTGCCTCACTCGTCCTAATGAGCCAATTAAAGCTTAATGAGTTCATTAAGTTGGGAGACTTTACAGAGGAAGGCTGCACAAATTCACTTCTTTTCACTCTCTGCATGCCGCTGAGCAGCACCGACGTTGTTCCGTCATCTCTGGAGGCCCGGACGGATCCAAATCTGTACTTCTATCATCCGCTAATTCAGCTGCAGGAGAACCAGCGACACTCTCGGTTCATCCTCCAGAAACAAACCACGGCAGCATTAGCTTGTAACAGGCAAAGTCACAAAAACACAAACACAGACGTCCCCGGAAAGCAATTTATTTGTCTGCGCAGGTGAAACAAAGGAAATAAAACGGGCCTTAGAAGAACATATCACCTTCAAACAAACAGGAGGGAAAACAAATAACAGAAATGTCAAGATGTCAAAAAAAAGAAAAGGAGAAGGAATGAGTTCAGGATGTGAACGACAACTGAGCGGGAAACAAAAACACGTCTCGTCTCCGAGCCGCTTTAATGAATTTGACGATTCGGTGTCAAGTCCAAAAAGTGGCGCCTCGGCTTCGTCGGAATCCTAATAGATACCGAGCAGCGCCGAGCCGCCGCCGCCGCCGTGTGGATTTACACTGTTTACGCAGCAATTACCGAGTCAGGAGGAGCAGCGCCGCCCACCGGGTCGCCACACCACCAGCGGCGACTGAAGCTCGCTCAGATTTATTCATCAGTTTATAAGCTGCCCTTCATCTGTTTCAAGAGGCTGCTTGTGAGTTTCCTCGACCGGCGAGGCGACTGTCGATCACGCTCCACAGAACAGGGCTGCAGCTCGAGGGGAAATGAGGCTTAGTGGGAGCAGAAGCCCTTCGCCGCAATGAATGACACTCCTTAAGTATGCACATCCACTTCGGCCGAGAGCAACAAACGGACAAAAATAGAGGCCGAGCAGCATCCACAGATGTGAGACAGAAGAAAAGCCACACGCTTTGCTTTTTCTCTTTCTGCTGCATCAGCCACAAGACAAAGCAATTAGGCCACTGTGCTGCTGGCACATACTTATCTAAATTAGCTGCTAAATAATTTATGGTGTTTGTTAATGCAGCCTGGTGTTTGTTTTTGAGGACCGGACCGGCTTTAACGCTGCAACGGCTGCAAAAAGAAAAAAAGTTCAGACGATCCAGAAAACTCCAGCAGACAGTTTGGATCCTCATGTGTTCGAGCGGGTCAGGAAGCATTATTTAGCCGAATGAGAGCAACGAACCGGACCTCTGACGGACCGCTACGTCAGGCAGGTTTAATGCAGCCAGCCTGAAAACTCCTCGGTTTCAGGTAGAAGGAGGCGTTTAAAGTTTGCCTGAAGGCGTTCTGTAGCTTTTTGTTTTGGTTTTCAGGTCTCCTGTTCTGGCTCGACACTAAAAACCAAACGGCATCAACACCACGATGTGAAGTCAGGCTGATACCAAACTTCATCTGCTGCTGGATGTGAAATCTACAGCAGGATGTGTCTGATGGACCATCATCTACTCTGATCTAAGGGTTCTTTTAAAACTTTAGATACAGAGTTCGTTGACATCCAGGACCAACACATCAACGTTTCACCTTTGGTTTTGGTTGTCTTTGAGCGTCCTTCTGTCTTGTTTTACATGTTTTTATTGATCATTTTGCTTCTTTTGTGGACATTTTAACTTTAACTTTCATGTTTTTTGGTCACCTTTAGCGTCATTCATTTTGTTTTAGACATTCTGAGCGTCCTTTTTGTCGTTTTTAAATTTTGCTTTTGTCATCTTGAGCCGTCCTTTAGTCCGTTGCGTATCCTGTTTCAGATATCTTAGCGTCTTCTTAATCATCCTGCATCTTTTTTGCAGGTTTTTTGGTTGTCTTTAGTGTCCTTTGTTCCTATTTAGTGTTTTGTTTTAGACATTTTGAGTTTGTATTTTGCATTATAGCTGTCTGAGAGCGTCTTTGATCATTTTGTGCCTTTTTGGGGGATCTTGAGGGTCTTTTGGTTGTCGTTTAAGAGTCCTTTTGGGTCATTTTACATCCTGTTTTGGTTATTTTTTGTGTTCTTTTGGTCTATTTTGGATCTTGATTTAGACATTTGGTCATTTTACATCCTGTTCAGAGATTTTAAATCTTGCTTTTGGACATTTTGCGTCTTGTTTTGGACCCTCAGACCGTCTTCTCAGTCATTTTTTCTCTCATTCCAGATGTTCTGATTGTACTTTTTTCATGTTTTATTCTGTTTGGACCCTTTGAGTGTCCATTTCCTTATGTTGCATGTTGCTTTAGTTGTATTAAATGTGTTTTTGGTCACTTTCATGGAAATATTTCGTCTGATTGATGGACGATGGATGATATTGACCAAAAACAGGCACTACGTCAACGGCGTCTTCCAGCTGTTGCCACCACACAAACTGATGTCGTCTTTTCTTCCTCCTCTTCACTGCCTTTATGGTGATTATTTTACATTTTGTATTTTACTGTCTGCTTTGTGCAGCAGCTTCAAACTTAGTTTTATTCGGGTCCTACATAAATAAAGTTATTATTCCGATGATGCGTTCATTATCGACACATTTGCAACTTGCCAAATATGTAAATTAACAACATTTCATATTTAATATTAAAACTAATCCCGCCGCAATTACTTCTCCTTCAAAACCTATTTGCTGTTGCAAATGAATTTATTAGTGTGTAAACTTAATTTCTAGGAGACAGCGGAGGAAACTCGGAGCTAATCAAGGAGCAGAAAAACACACCGATAAACACCAAACCGCTGCCGGAGCGTCTCAGAGCTCCAGCTTCAGTGTTTCAGGTGGAGCGAATAACACAACAGACGGAGGCAGGAAGTCGGGATTTACAGAAGTGTTGTTATCTAAAGGATGTAAAGAAGTATGGAGGCTTTAATGTGTGACTTGAGATCAAAGGGAAATGTGCCCTGGTCCACAACAACGGCTGCTCTGATTACCTCGCGGTAACATGACCAACGCTCCCCTTTAGCCCGTTAACTCGTTACTTCCCCTTCAAAGATGTGAGGTCGATGGAATAAAAGCTTCTTTTTAGTTTCTCTCATCGTGTTTACCTCCAACTAATCCCATCAGATGTGAGGGTGAGGTGCCACATGAGAGAGATTAACGCTTTCAGGTTGTGTATTGAGCTGAAGGAAACAGATTTTTCAAACTATCACAATAGATCCCCTCCAGGTCTCTGAGAAGGGGTCGATAATGGGCCGTCATTAGTCAGCAGGCTTCAGGTCTGATCCAACCACACAACAGCTGAAGCTTCAGAGTCAGAACATCTAGAGGAAAATCATTTCACTGTTACAAAATATAAAAAGGAAAAGAATTGTTGGCTCCCCATCAGTCAGTATTCAGTAGATGCATCTTCCATCATCGATCCTGTTGGTCTCCATCAGTCTGAACATCTGGACGCTGCAGCTTCACCTCATTGTTCTGATGAAACTGTTCCGACTCTGTCAGGTTCCACAGGGTTCCTCAGTGAACAGAACTTTGTAAGTCCAGACACTAACTCTCAGCTGGATTGAGGTCTGGACTCTGACTGGGCCTCCAGAACCTTCACCTTGTTGTCTTCAAACCATCTCTGAGCATCTCTGAGCTTTGGCTGTTTGCTTCGGCTCATCGTCTTGATGGAAAACAAGTCCTCTCTTACAGACTGCATCAGGTCGTCCTCCAGGATTTCTCGACACTCTGCTGCATTCATTCACCCTCGACCTTTACAAGCCTTCCAGGATGTCATGATGATGCCACCGCCGTGCTTCTCAATCCTCCATTTCTTAATGATGGATTTAACTGGACTCCAAGAGATATTCAGGAAATGTTCTTGTATCGTCCTCTGACTGATGCTTCTCAATAACCTTCTCCCAGAGTTCTTGGAGTGTTCTTCAGTCTCCATGGTGTGGTTCTATCCAGGAGCACTGATCCACCAGAGACTGGACCTTCCACATACACGAGTCTTTATCCTACAATTGCACTCAGATGATCCATTTCACTTATTGGGAAACTTCTGACACCGTTTGGCTGCACTTCACTGACATTGGTTTGTAGAAATCTGTTTTCACTTTGACATTAAAGAGTCTTTCTTGTAAATTCTAGTCAAAAAGTTAAATTAAATCAGCCGTGAGTCAATGTTGTAACACCGATGGACATTCTTCACCATCTTCTGACACATCAGAGACCAAACGACGATTAATCTAGAAAGTAACTGACGGATTAACCGGGACTGAAAACAACCATCAGTAGCAGGTTGCTGGTTTTAGTATTTTACTATCCGAGCTTCTTATTGAGAGCTCATGATATCGCCGGCGGATATTTAAGTCACAGCGGCCACACACTGAAAGCTAATGAGCGGAGAGACCATCCTTCAGTCAGGAGGCCAGAGTTCAACCCTTCTGGGACAGGAAGTGTCCTTGAGGAAGACAAACTGATCCCCCTTCCCGAAGCCAAGAATCTCCTCCGTGGCCGACCCTGTTCTCTGGCCGGCGGAGGGTAAAAAAAAATCCCTCCGAGGATCGATACAGTATCACGAAAGTCAGAGAGCGTGCAGGACAAGAAAAGTGAGTTACCTTGACGGTGGTTAGGAGCTAATTGTTAGAAACATCGGGGTGTCGGAGGGCCCACAGTCCTCTGCAGCTCACCTGTCTGCTGCTGCTATTTATGTTTTCAATGTCACAATAAATTCCTCTGTGAAATTGCCAAATTTAATGTAAGAATCCGACGAGCGCGGCGAGCCTTTCCCTGCAGTGTGCATCTGTCGCTGGAGCCGGGCTGTTCGGCGAGCACCTCGGGCCGTCCGTTAACACCCAGGTGGAAATTATGGGGATTTATAATGGATTTGTTCTAATAAATTGTTTTAATGACTTCTGGTGTTACATTTTAATGCTCCCGTGAGCGGCTCTCAACATATTTCCAGGTACTTCACGGAGATATATTATTGAGAGAGTACTACACTAAATCTCATTATCATTAAAGTTATTATTTCCAGCGTGCCATGTCCTCCCCGCTCTGCACCCTGAGCCACGTTTAATTTCTTTTGACTTTAATTTCTTTTCAGCTTCGAGTTGTTTCGCCCCCTCATTGGAAATCAACTCAAAAACTGACAGAGTCGATGAAATCTGGTATTTTTCGTATGAATACTAAGCAGCGCGGCCGTCGCTTAGACACAGAGCTCCGCGTCTTACAACACGCTTTATTGGATTCGACGACAAGTATTTCTTGAACAGAGGGGATGAACTCTAAGTGTAGCTCCTCAGTACTTCTTGTCAACAGGCACTTGTTCCAACACCTGAGGCCTCCAAGGTTTCCAGGCTTTGCTGTTTTTGTTGCTCATTGCATAAAACCACGACAGAAACGTTTCCATCGACGCATTTTCTGCACATTTTAAAGCATCACAATCAAAAAAAGTTAACGAAAATCGCAAAATTTGAGTAAACTTCCGCAATTTTGCTAAAGTTCTTGAACCCCTTTGAGGTAGTTTTTGATTTTTTGGAGATTTTTTGCACTCTTAAAGGTATTTCAAGGGACCTATTCCTCCTAATTTTCTGATTCAGATCAACTCCGTAACTTTAATAGCTTGAGTTCCATCAACTCAATATTTTCTGTAATTTCAACTCAAATTTTTTGCATTAAACTAAATGTAAGTTGAGGTAACTTTGGCTCGATAACGTAATTTGTTTGCCACTTGAGCTCCTCTCCTCTGCTTTACTAACACTGGAGCAACTTTTAACTTGCCAACTTTTCCGACCTTTAGTTTCATATTTCGACCTCCTTTTAGTTGCAGAAACCTAACCAGGCCTCGGTTATACGGATGTTTGCTTCTGTTTAGGTGCTTGGAAATGAAGTGTCAGCTTTAAAGCTTTCTTATGACACTCTGAACTACTGTCAAAGACACAATTACAGAGCTGAATATCAGCAGTGTTTAACTTTGTCTGCTGTATTTATGTGCTGCTGAAGTGAAGGTTTCTGACAGAAATCATGAGGAAAAAAGTAATTTTGAGAAAAGAGCTTTTAAAGATCTGTACTAACATTTATATCTACAGGTGGAAACAGACAAAGTGCTGCAGAATAAACTCCTAAATGTTCACTGTGGGTGTTTTTATCTCCACTAGTCTGAAAGAAAACACGTTTTGAAAGCAAAATCCAGCAGCGCAGGACCAGACAAGCAGCCTGAAAGTAGTCTGTGCATGAATCCTGCTGTGAAAATAAACTTTTTAACTGTTATTATTAATGTAGTCGGGTTAGTTATTCTTTATATGTGAGAAAGTGTTCAAGAAGAGGAAGCATATCATCTGAAGAAATCAGTAAAATAGCCTCAGGTCAGGTTGAGTCGGACTGACTGAATAAAACCGCTTCGTTTGGTCGGATGCACCTGTGTGGCTCTAAAACTTTTATCTTTAACTTGATTTTAGTTGCATAAAACTAACCGGACCTTTTGTGTAGCTGCTTGTATGTGAAGACTCGGGTCATAAAACATGAAAACACCCCAAACTACCGCCGTAACAGCAATTACACAAACTGAAGTCGAGATTTCTGACAGAAAACATGAGAAGAAAAACTCAACAGTCTTTAAATATGTGCATTAAAATTGAAACCTATGGACGTAAACACACAAAGTGCATTCAAATAAACACCTAAACCCGTATTGTGGATTTTTTCTGTCCACAAAAAGTGCAGTAGCGTCTTTGTTTAAGCGCTTTAGGTGTGAATTTTACTGGAACTTTGTGCCTGAACCCACCTGGTCTTCAGTTCGGCTACATAAAGAGCTTCCTTATACAATATAAGCTGCTGCCATTAAAGTCGTTATGTAAGTGAATAATAGCAGCGTTTAACTTTGATATAACCCCGGAGACGTGAGCGTATCTGGGTGTAGAAAAACCTGTCACATCTCCTCTATGAGCAGGAGGCAAATTAAAGAGAGGCACATCAAACTACGAAGTTCAACAAAAGTTTGTCTCGCATAAAACCCGCCTCCTGCTCTGCTTTGAAGCCGCGAACCGCTAAGTCCGTCGATTCGCTTTGAAGTGTGCTGCCGCCTGCGCCGCTTGTGCGTACAGGTGGATCGCACGAGGGTCCACGTGAGCACGAGCGCGATCGACCGGCGACGCATTAAATCAAAGAGTCAAGGTCGGTCGCGGCGCCAAGGCCACGGCGACTCCATAACGGCGTTTAGTACGAGGATAACGGCGCTCGGGACGCGTGGAGGGAGGAGGGAGTCGCTTCAAAGACGCTGCTAATGCCGCACGGCCTCATGGGAATCCAAATTACCGCTCAAGGCCAAAGTGAAATCCCCAGTCGGGAGGGAAGAGGTGGAGGCAGACGGGTGGGACGGGAGGGGAGAGGAGATCGAAGAGGGGCAAAGAGAGGGATTACATATATATATATTTATATATATAAGGAGAGAGAGACTGTGTTTGTGTCTGCCGAGCAATTTTCAGCAATTTTTTTCCTTCCCCACACAGACAATAGCGCCGGCAATTGTAGGAAGAAATTGCACAGAAACACATAAACACTGAACTGTTGACATCCTGCCGTTTACGTGGAAGCTTCAATCGTCGGTATGGATCGGGCTCAACGTCCGCCCCGGTTCACACCAACCGACGAGCTGATAAAGACGACGTCGACGATTAGAGGCCGGTTTTAACGAGCTGTTTTTAGGAAACAGGGACGTGAAAAAAAAGGGTTGTGAAAAAAGACAGAGCAACACAAAGTCAGAAAAAAAGTACGACAATAAAACCACGAAGGTCTGCGCCAGTAAAACCGTAAATAAACAGGAAACAGCACTGCTTGGATACTCAGATCTGTTATCATACATCATGTTACCATAAACTGGTTTCATTAATAGAGACAGACGTTGAGTAGGGAATTAAAAACAGATTATTTACACAGATCACCCAAACTGATTGGAAATGTTTCCCCGTAAAGCGAGCAGTTTGCATCCCTGTAATAAAAACAAACAGGAAAAAGGTTTAATTTGATTTTTTTTTCAGTGAACACGGTTAATTTTATTGATATAAACTCACATTTAATACTAACGAGGAATCATTGATCAAGTCATTGCTGAAATTAACTTCAGTGATGACATGTCAGATAATGTGTTGTAGAGCTTCTCACTGTTTAGTCTGCTGTGTTTAAAACTGCAGCAACAACAAAAGGCAGCCGCTCAGACTACAGGCGGTTCTGTGTTGGTGAACAGAGAGCATTGTGGGGGTTTGGCTAATGGGCACCATGATGAAGACTCTCGTGGTGGTTAACGACCTCCAGACTGAGCTTACAGTTTCAAAATGAGGTAATTTACAAGGAAAACTAGAAAAAGGCCGCTGGAATCCTGAGAAATCAGGACTTTCTACTGCACTTGGGCTCCACCGATGAACAGTGTGTACGAATCAAAGCACCTCCAAAGTCTGGTAGCAGCTACTTCGGTTACAAGCCTTTTACTGATGAATTCTAAAGGTGTGGATGACAGAGAGAAAGACGTAAAAAACACGACCTGACTTTCACGTTGGAAGTTGTGAAAATGTGGAGTTGTCTGAGCAATGTGAATTTAGTTGGACAGCATGTGAAGCGACAAAGTCCTTTAGAAACACTCACATAGACTGATGTTGGCCTCAGTGAGCAGAAAAATGTTTGGTGGAGGGAAGCTGAGGCCTTCAACCCCAAGAACACCAAACCTACCATCAGGCATGGAGGTGGCAGCATCATGCTCTGGGGCAGTAAATGGAATAACGAAGGAAAACCTGAAACCATCAGCAGAAGGTTGATCTTGGACACAGTTGGATGTTCCAACCAGACAATGAGCCCAAAGTGGTGAAGAAATGGTTCCATCAGGCTGGAATGAAGGTTCTACACTGGTCCCCCCAAAGTCCTGACTGGAACCATCCAGAACCTGTGGACTGATGAAGAAACACGTCTGAGTCAGGAGAAAAAAATGACCAAATATTTGCATTTCTGTATGTAAATTATAGACCTAAGTGAGGCCTTCAACCCAAAGAACATCAAACCTACCATCAGGCATGGAGGTGGCAGCATCATGCTCTGGGGCTGTAAATGGAATCATGAAGGAAGAGCATCACCTCCACATTGTTCAGGAAAACCTGAAACCATCAGCAGAAGGTTGATCTTGGACACAGTTGGATGTTCCAACCAGACAACGAGCTCAAATACACATCAAAGTGGTGAAGAAATGGTTCCATCAGGCTGGAATGAAGGTTCCAGACTGGTCCCCCAAGGTCCTGACTGGAACCATCCAGAACCTGTGGACTGATGAAGAAACAAGTCTGAAACTTAGTTGAACCGAACCGATTCTGTCCAGAGGAGTCGAAGATAAAACCAGGAACTGGTGGACGGAACCAGAAGAACTCGACTGAGGTGAAAATAGGCAAAGGACGGTCAACCAAATACTTGAATTGCTGTATGTATATTTTTAACCCAACAGTAGATTTATAATAAATCTATGAAAGAACCAAGAAGCACGATTGCTTGTTGTGATAAAGATTCAATTGTAGAATATTCAGAGTTCCAGGAGTCATTGGAAACTGAAGACTGCCATGAATAAACACGGTGTTTACAAGTGGATGGAAACTTTTCATGTCCTTATCTTTGATCTCTCGGGGAGTAAAGAGACACAACAGAACACAACAAAGTCTTTAAAACAGAATGTTTTTTACCCAGATGGCTACAAGAGTCTTTGAGGATTCTGGAGATACAACCAGCATCGGGGTAAGTGATGCAAAATGACCTTCTGGGTTGTTGAAAGATTGCCTCGTCTTTCTTCCCTTTTTCTTTTTTTTTTTTTTTCCCCCTCCTGAAAATCGAATGCTTAGCTCTGAGACTCGAAATGTGAGGTGAGTGGCACAAACCGGGGCCCGTTTCACCTGAGATTACCTTGTCAAAAGGAATGAGAGAGCAGATAAAAGCAGCAGCAAACCCAAAGTCATGTTTCATTGCTTTCCATTCAGCAGACATCAGTGAGACTTCTGGATGTGAGCCATTAACGGGGCGGACGTGACGGAAGGATCCACAAAGAGCGCCGGTTTGGTTCAAGGCGACCGCTTCAGAAAAGACGACTTTATATTTTCAAAAGTTAATTTTGAATCTCTGCATGTTCAGGGCAGGTTTCCACATTTTCACGTCTAATGAAACAATAATCTGCTCTTAATGTGCTTTTAATGGAAATGACGAAGGACAGAACGTACAATCCTCTTTCTTTGTAAAAATATATTAACGGATGAAGTCATTTTGAGGATTCAGTCTTTCAGATTAGTCAAATCACCGCAGCTCAGCAAGGACGCTGCTGGTGGAAACACAGAGCACGAAAGATGACGGCAGCTTTGGGAGATGGACGCAGATTTCCAGAAAGGAATCAAGTGAAAACATCATTAAAGCTTCAGATGAAGAAGGACTGTTGGTTTTACCCCATTAGGAGCACATCTTAAAGTCTTCAGAAGTTGGGGGCTCAGACCGATGACCGATGTTATCCTGATTTTTAGAACTGACAAAAGCTGGACTCACAGGAACACTGAAGCCTCTATGTGATCAATAACTCAGCTCGTAGCATCTGTTTGTTAGAATATTCCCACTGCATCCATTAAAACCAGAGCTACCAGTTATACAGGACTGTACAGGAGTTTTTCAACCCAAACAAAGCGCCTGAAGAGCTGCAGAAAATATCTACAGGCTGAGGACTCGTCTCAGTTATTTCAGCAATGGAGTGGGAGAACAATTATTTAACCGATTATTCGAGGAACTGCAAAAGAAATACCTTTAACAACCGTCTGAACCCCAAAAACCTGCCGACAGG
>NW_007579006.1:169838-171381 GCF_000690725.1 Stegastes partitus
TGATGGTGGAACATCTTTCTACTGATGATGGTGGAACATCTTTCTACAGTGTTTTTCATGATTTATGACATTTCTAAAGTCTTTCTATATGGAGTCCTGGTTGTTCTGTTTCCACAGAGCTTCAGAAAAATGAAAAACTTGAGGAAAAACCCAGAAGCTGCTCGGCGTTTTGAGGGTTAAAGCACAAACTACGGTTTGTATCAGCACTGATCTTGCTGGAAAACACACTTGGCAGTCGCATGGAGCTCGCAGCGGAGCATGTCTTCCATTCATCTTGTTTCCAAGGTCAAAAACAAACTTTCATGCTGAGCTCATTGTTCCGACTGTCAGAGACGCAACAACAAAGCTCGGCTGCTTCTGACTCGTCACGTGAAAAGACTTTTAAAAGCAGCCGTGAGTCTGGTTTTGGAAACCTCGTCGTTATGAAGCGTCATTAAAGAGCTGATGCTTGCTATGCATCTTTTGTTTCGCTGTCATCAGATTAGGTGGAGTATCAGCTGCAGCACTCCTCCCTGTGTTTACTTCTGGAGAAGAAATGAGATGTTTTATTCATTTGCATTCATTCATCTCGGCTATCAGGAACTCTGCTCCTCTGTCGTGCTCTTACTATCCGTTGTCATTGCCGCTATTGCCTTCTTCATCATAATCACTGTCATGGCCGGCTCGTCGTGATCACCGCCGTCGACGCCGCCCCCGCAATCATCAACGCCGAATGAAAACCGCGGAACAATTCGATTCAATCTTAAAAGCCGAGGTGTCACACATTCGTCTTTATCTTCGCTCTGCAGGTGTTTCCTTGTCGGGTTCCGCTGCATCGTCTCCATCATCGTAATCGCGATCATCTCGGCGTCATCGTGTCGCGTTTTGTGGCACGTGCTGGAAGATGTTTCACAGCCTTCATTTACTCGACTGACTGTGAATCCATTCGTGTCTCAGCAGAATTTCATTAAAGTGAACCTCGGATGGGAAATCTAAACATACACCGAATCTCCTGGCAGCTCTTTGTGCGTCCTTGACCCTGGAGATCCGTGTGTGAGCGTTTTTAAAGGGAGCTCTCCGCTGGATGCGCTAACCTTGGTTAATATTTCTCTTTCAGACTGCATATTTCCAACTGTGAATCCACGAACAAGTGTCAGGTGTGTTTACGGCTGCAGTCGCTTCATGCTGTACAACCCGTCCAACCTGGATCTCCCGTCCCGGTGAGGCTTCGGGATTCTGACACGATGAAGGATTGTGCACGAGCGCCTCAGCATCTGGAGAGTTTGGATCTTTCATGATAGCACATCAAAGTTTAGGGGATCCACAGCAGCAAGGAGGAGCTGTAAACCCCCCCGAGGAAACTTTACTCTCCAAGAAAGTCAAATCAGCAGAAGAGGTCGGTTGAACCGCAACTTAAACCGATAGAAGTTCAAACCTCTGTGCTGCTTCTTGATCAACAGAACCACGTAAGATCAAAAAGCTCAGGTACAAAATTCTACCTGATTAAAATCTGGCTCCCGTCCCAAGATGTTCCTCCATCATGTAGAAAGATGTTCCACCATCA
>NW_007579006.1:171826-176372 GCF_000690725.1 Stegastes partitus
ACCTGAAATCTCAGTCGCAGAGAATCAGTATTTTATTTTTGACTAATTATTTTGAATGACACGTGTCAAATAAAGTGGTTTTGTTTACATATAACAGCTGTTAGTTTAGATTTGGTAAACGAACCGAATGCAAAAACTTAAAAGCACCAACATGAACATATTTAAAGTTAATTTGGAGCCACGTTCAATGATTTTTACTAGTTTCTACCAGATCAGAGACAGTTCAGACCTCATGTTGAGTCTCTTTTCTGAAGCACTGAGGACGTTTAACCACAGCAGCAGGTTTGTCTCGAGGCCTTCGGGCCACTTTCTGACTGACTTCACTGACAGCTTTAAAAAATAAAGGCCCCTTTATTGTTTGATTGCGGTCAGTCTGGCGGTGCAGCAGGTCATCCGGCCGGAGAAATTGAACCTGAGCTCCACGTTTGGCCCGATGCAACACAAGCACATCAGAGAAAAGGGTAGATTACGCCGACCTTCTGCTGTTTATCTCACCGCCCGTTGCACAGACGGATAAAACGATGGCTGCGGCGATAATTTCACAAAGTAAAATCGTGTCTTAAGAGTGTATTAGCATGAGATAAGGCTTCAAACCCGACAAATATGTCGCCCGAACTGGACTTCTGGGATCATATTTCATCTTCTTACACCGCAAGCCTCCTAAAGAGGGCACAGGTAAGTCGGCTCTGAGGTTGCAGATGGATGAACGTGTTTCATGCGGTGGTCTAATCCCCGGAGAAATCTTCTCCTCCACTGATAACACATCACACACATGCACGAGGAGGAAAAAACAGAAAAGACGTTAATACAGGTTCAAAGCACCGAGAGCTCGTCGCCGGCACACACAGCGGTCGGCCGGCCAGTCGCGCTCATCTGGACGTTTTCTTTTTTTTAAACTCGGGATGCATTGTTCCGGAAGAAAGCCTGTTTATAATCTGGTGAATAATATTCACTAGGTCAGATAAAAGCAGCCCCGAGGCGGAAACCAAAAAAAAAAAAAAAAACACACACACACAAAAAAAACTAAAGGTTTCACGTTTATTTAATTATTTAACCTTCATTAAACCAGAAAAAAGAAAAGGTCATTCTGGGACAAATCTTTATTCAGAATAAATAATTCAGGGAAGCTTAAACTCATTAAGCACACACTGGTGTTGCTGGAAAAGCTTTTTATTAAGTCTTCTATTATTAGGAAACTCCATTTGCATGTTTTTTTTCCCACTCGCGTTTCTTTTAATATTATTTTTAAATCGTCTTCATCACCGTCTAAGATTTTTTTATTTTTTTTTCTTCTCTCGCCTTTTATTTTATCTCTTGTTTATTTGTGGAAGGAGTCCAGCTTTATTCTCACGCCGACGTGAGGGAGGAAATAAAGAACCGTCCCGGTCACGTGGCGGCTCGGCTGCAGCGGCGTTAATGCGGCGAATAAGACGACGTGATGGTGGAGGGTGATCGTGCTGCAGGACAACATGCCGGCTCAGCAAAGCCAGGCTTTATGAATAAATAACGAGATGGCAGAGACATTATTGTTGCAGAAATTCTCACCAGACTGTCCGGATAATGTGCTAAAACTAAAAAACAGAGGACGGTGCTTTCTTGTCTTGTGTCCGGCTGACTGACACCCAGCTAACCCAACACGGTCCACTTTAATAAACTCCAAAGCAGCAGCACAGAACCGACGCTCAGAGGCCTGGAGGTGGGTCCTGGAGGGCTTTGAGATGCTGCTCCCGCCTCGGGGGGATTCAACAAGGACGGGACTCTCAGAGAAGAGTTCAGAGGAGGAGGCTGGCTTTCAGCCGCAGCACACAACTGTCATTTTTATTCTGTATTTCCTGAAAGATAAAAAAAATCCTTCGGGAATCGAAGCCCTGTTTCATTTTTAATGGCTGCAGCAACCACAAAAGACGTCATGAATTAAAAAAGGAGACAATAAAACCTGTATGTGGACGGTGGAGGTGGTGTGTGTTGTATATGTGAGGGATTACGAGGACGTCTGAGGTTTGGACAAACAGAAGAAGCTGCTCAGGAGGCCAGAAGATCACAACACCAGCTCTCTTCCTCACTGTGGCTCATTTCTCTCGGCAACATAAAGTCCTGCAGCTCTATAGAAACACAACAACATGCAGGAGGGAGAACTCAGAAATGTCTCTGCACATCCTGTAGATGTTGAACTATCTCCATGTTTCCAGACTTTTCCTCTCTGCTCTGCTCATCAGATGTAGAAAGATGTTCCACCATCAGATGTAGAAAGATGTTCCACCATCTGTTGTAGGAAGATGTTCCACCATCATGTAGGAAGATGTTCCTCCATCATGTAGGAAGATGTTCCACCATCATGTAGGAAGATGTTCCACCATCATGTAGGAAGATGTTCCACCGTGCTGGATGTATCTCCAACAACTGGCCAGTCTAATGGTCAGTTGGGAAACCACTCTGAAACTGGTCCAGAATCAAATCTGAAACTCTGAAAAGTCCTTAAAAAAAAAAAAAAAAGTCCTAAAAACAAAAATACACTAAAACCAGTCAAAAAACAAGTTATAAGTCAGTCTGAAAAAATCTAAAAAAGTCAAATATCAAGCTAAACCCAGTAAAAGACCATCCCAAAAGCCAACTGGAAAACCACTCAGACACCTATCCAGAACCAAATTTGATACCAATTTAACCTCGCCAAAAAAACAAGTTAAAACCAGTCTGAAGCCAAATCAGAAACGACTCTTTGACAAAGCCTAAAAACAAACTGGACTACAGCCAGCCAAACCAGTCTGAAACCAACCCTAAACCTAGACTAAAATCACACTAAACCAAGTCCGAAACCAACCCAAACACAACTGGAATCCTGTCTAAAACCTGTTCAAAACCAAGTTGTAAACCAATTTAAAACGGAGTCAGAACACTTATTTAAACAAGCACCAAACCAGTCTGCAACCAGTCCAGACTCTGATCTGAAAGCATTCCAAACCTGAGTTTAAAACCAATTGAACTCCTGGTTTAAAACTGGCGAGTCTAAAACCGAGTCTAGAAACCAATCCAACATCAGCCCAAAGCGAAGTCTCACAACAGCTTCAGGCTGGAATCTGGATTACACAAACAAAGAGAAAACAGTGATGTTGTCAGCTTGTCTGCAACCTGTTGGACTGTTCATCTGGACAGAAGTAAAACACAGTCGACTGAAGAAGAAGAAGCTGCAGAGACGAGCTGCTGAGTGAGAAAAAAAAAAACCCAGCCTGACGGATTATAAAACTAAACCCATCAGCCCTCCAGAGCTACAAATAAACTTTTTTTTTTTTCTGATCCGATGCCTCCCTGATTGTCGGGGTTGGGAGACAGCAGGGCAGAGGGCACGCCGGCCGACTCTTTAATGCTTCGCTGAAGTGCAGTTGGGTGACAAGCTGAGAGCCTCGGATGATGCTGCTGGTACTCAGGGAGGCTCTCCGGCTGATTCTCCTCAGGCTTGGCAGGCCGACGCTCTGGGACTCGCTAAACTCTCGGCTCAGGAAGCTGACACTCGGGAGCTTTAGGCACCCGGGACCTGTGCCGCTGAGGCTGCTGGGAAACATTCACAGGGCGGATGGAGGTGAAGGCAGAGCCGTTGTTTAATGTCTGAATGATTTGCAGCACCTGACTGGACAGATTTACTGAAACTGGTGAGCACTGAAAACCTATGAAGGAGTAAGAGGCTTGAAATTAAAGTGGCAACACAGCTTTTGAACAGTTTTTCCAAGTGGTAACACTGGAAGAGCTGTAGTGAAAGTACTCCAAAGTACTTCAAAACCAAGTAGAAATCAGTCTGAACCCAACCAAAAACTAGGTTCAAAATCAGTCTGACAAAAAGTCTGACACCAGGCCAAAGCAAAGAGTAAGACCAGTTTGAAACCTGTCCAAAGAGAAGTCGGAAACCACTCTTCAATCAAGTCTATGACCAGTCCCAGTCTGACACCAGTCTATAACCTGCCAAAAAAGAAGCTCCAAACTAGTCCAGGACCAGTAAAACAACCCCAAAACCGGCCCCAAACAAAGCCAAAAACAAAGTAAAAAACAAGTAAAAACCCATCTGAAACCAGTCTAAAACCAGGCTAAAAACAAGTTAAAAACCAGTCTAAAACCAGTGTAAAACCAGGAAAAAAATCTTGTTCTCAGCATTATGGAGCCTGTCTAGACGACGAAACAGAAGACGCCCATAAAGACTGACTCTGTTCTTCAGGATGCTGAACCACCTGCCAAGTACCTTGAAAAACTGAGAACGTGTCCCGAGATGAACTGGAGCTGTTTTAAAGGTTCAGCTTTCAATGGAAGAAACTTTCTTTTGATTAGAAATTCAGCTGAAGAAGAAAAACTATATGGATAAAATAAAGACATGAAACATTTACGAGATATTTTCATTTAAACAGAGACCTGGGTGAAGGTATAGAACACATAATCCTGGTTTAGCTGAGGCTCTTCCCCGTTAGTAGGTCAGTCGTGGTCACGTTTCCTTCCTTCTCCGCTGGGATCGTCTTGTTTTCTACCAACTCCCTGATGACTGTCTGCTCCTCCTGCTTCCCTCCTC
>NW_007579006.1:177452-179165 GCF_000690725.1 Stegastes partitus
GTCAGTCGTGGTCACGTTTCCTTCCTTCTCCGCTGGGATCGTCTTGTTTTCTACCAACTCCCTGATGACTGTCTGCTCCTCCTGCTTCCCTCCTCTCTGCCATCTTCCAGCCTTTTGCCTCCGTCTACCTCTAGAAGCTCTCCCCACGCTATCAGCCACCCTCCCCCGCCTCCCTCCATCTCCTCGGCTAAACCTGCCTTGTCCTCTCCGACTCCCCAGCGAGCCTCCTCAATCCCTGCCTCCTGCTCTAAGCCTGTATCATTTCCTTTCTGTCAGCCTTCCCCAGACTCTCTTCCTTTATTTCCCCCCCAGCTTTCTCTCTCTCCTTTCCCCCACCGGACCCGTCCTCTCGTCTCCCATTCCCCATGACTTCGTTATTTCACCTCGCTCCAAACATCCTCCTTCCTTCTATCCAAGAACCGTTTTTTCCTCGTTCTGTTTTCCTTCTCAGTGTCCATTTCTTTCCCTGTATCTCAGCCCCTCCACTCCTCTGTTAGCAGCTCTTCTTCTGTGAGTGCCACGTTAATAATTCATGCTGTCTCTAATCTTAAGTTGTAAATAGTTAATCAGGAGCAGGGCTGGGTGACACCTTCCTTTCGGCTCATCTCTCCCATTCTAATGCGAGTTGCTTTCTGTCTGCACGATGCCGACACACCTGCTTCCCTCTGCATCGCCGGCTTTCTGCACATTTTCTGTTGTGTTCTGTCTCGTCCTATATCTTATTTCCACCACCGACTATAAAATAAAGAACGCTGCTCTTAATACCAGAGACTCTAATGTAGGTTTTCTCTGCTGCAGTTACAGAGAATTCATTCTATTGTTCTACGTTATTATAGAGACCAAATCTTTGTTCACTTGTTTATGTTTGGAGGAAAACTATTTATCGATATATCAAAGAAGCATTGTTCATCTGTCAGGCTAAAGGCTAACGGCTAAAGGACACCTTCAAAATTAAACTAAAATGTATCTCCATAACTCGTCAGCTCTTTCAAGGATGTCCCCTAAATCCAGTCCAACACTAAAACCAGTTCAAAAACCAGGTTAACAAAAAGTCCAAAACCAGTCTGAAACCAGACCAAAGCTAAGTTTAAAACCAATTTAAAGCCTGTGCAAAACCATTTTCTAAACCAGTCACAAATCCAGTCTGAAATCAGTAGAAAAAAATTCCCAAACAAGTCTACAACTCAAACTAAACCCGTCTAAAACAAGCCCAACAGTAAAACCGGGTTCAAAACCAGCCTAACAAAGTCCAACACCAGTCTAAACTCTGCACAAAACCAGTCAGAACAAGACTAAGACCAGTTACAACTAGGTCAAAACCAGTTTTAAAACCAGTCAAACAAAAAGCCCAAACCCAGTCCCAAACTACCACTCACACTAAACTTAGAGCTGAAACCAGGTTCAAACTTAGTCAAACTATACGTCCACAAACCAGTCTAAAATTCACAGGACACCAGTCTGAACAGGTCTAAAACCAGTCTAGTCTACTGGATAAAACCACATTCAAACGTAGTGCAATGTCAATTACAAAATGGGTCTAAAATCAGATCAAAGCTAAGCCTAAAACTAGTTTGAAACCAGGAAAAACCAACCTATAAAACGATCTGAAACCAGTTTAAAACTCCTTTAAAACCACCAGGCTCCAAACCAATTCAAAACCAAGTCAGAAACCAAACAGAAGCCAAGAACCGACTGACGGCAGCGTGAAGGTCG
>NW_007579006.1:179285-180442 GCF_000690725.1 Stegastes partitus
CAGTTTGTCTCGAATACATGAAGAAAAATAAAACACTGAGACAGATGGAAGCCACAAAAGTCTCAAATCAACCTAAAACTGGACCAAAACCTGCCCAGAACCACGTTCAAAAGCAGTCCAAGACCCAGTTGGAAACCAATTTTAAACCCTGCCCAAAACAAAGTCCCAAACCAAACCAAAGTTAAGTCTAAAACCAGTCTGACATCTGCCTAAAACCAAGTCTGAAACCACCAAAACCAGCCTCAAACCTGTCCAGAACCAAGTTCAAGGCCCAAGTTCAAAACCAGTCTAAAATATGTCCAAAATCAAGTTTCAAACAGTCCAAAATCCCAGTCTATCATTAGTCTAAAGCCAAGTCGAAAACCAAGTGTCCAGGACCCAGTTCCAAACCAGTCGAAATCCCAGTGTAAACTTCACCCAATACCAGTCCAACTTCTGGTCTAAAAAACACTTTAAATCTGTCCAGCAGCAGGTTCTAAACTTATTCAAAATCAAGACTTTGAAACAAGCCAAAAATCTACCTAACACCAGCCCAAAACCAGCCTAAAAGCCAGTCTGAAACCAGTAAAACCACTGAAAACGCCTCAAACTTGTCCAGAACCAAGTTCAACAAGCCATCCAAAACCCAGTTTGAAACAAGTCTAAAACCAGCCTTAGCACTATCCAAACCCAATTAAAACTGTTTAAAAAAAAAACAAAATCGAAACAGTCAAAAAGCCTGGTCTAAAACCAAGTCTGAAATCAGTCTAAAACCAAGTCTGAAATCAGTCTAAAACCCATCAAACCAGTGTCAAACCAGTCGAACACCCAGTTAAACCAGTCAAATCAACCTGAAACCATTTTTAAAGCTATTTTTAAAACGTGTTCAATAACGAGTCCCAAACTGTCTGCACTCGTGTGAGATTCATCTAAAACCCGTCCACATCCCAGTTCCTAACCAGTTCAGAACCAAGTCAGAAATCCCTCTGAAACGAGGCCAAATCTGCCTAAAACCAGTTCACGTCCAAGTTTAAAACCCCTCCAGCACATAATGCTGGTTTAGCTGAGGCTCTTCCCTGTAAGCCCGTTAGTAGGTCAGTCGTGGTCACGTTTCCTTCCTTCTCCGCTGGGATCGTCTTGTTTTCTACCAACTCCCTGATGACTGTCTGCTCCTCCTG
>NW_007579006.1:182252-199247 GCF_000690725.1 Stegastes partitus
GTATGCAGCACTACAGACTTTGTAACGGCAGCTGCAGAACGGACTGAAAGTTAAAAGAAAAGGTACAAAAAGAAAGTGCGACTCACCAGATGCTGCCATCCTTTCATCGACGTCTCCTTTCCTGAACGGTTCGCCCGGCTGAGCAGCTCAACGAGTCTTCTAAATGTGTGATCACTCCCGTCTTCCTTCACCTGGAGGAGAAAGAAAATCTAGTCTTTAAATCATAAAACCAGACACGAGATTTAAATAATTTGATGTTCCAGATTTGTAGGAGATCAAAAAAAACAAAACAAAACAAAACAAAACCCAGATGTTTTCCGTTGTTACTGCGGGTAGAAAAAATGTTTTGGCAGCACAAAGATGTTTTAGCCAATGGAGAATCACCAATACTGAAATAAAAAGACATTTTTGTTCATCAGAATCATCAAAACTGCAATGATTTCTGTCGTATGAAGTGATGCAGAATAATTATCCTCCAATAAACCCTTTAAAAGACCATTTAAACGTCCCATATGGTAAAAAAAAAAAAAACCCACATTTTTATTATGTTTTGTTGTTGTTGTAAACTCAAAGATGTTAACTTCTTCCCTTTCTCAAGTCCCCCCGCAACTAGTTAGCCTCCCAGCTTCATAAGACAGAGAGAAATTGACCGAAATGCGACAAAAAACCATCAACCGACAGTCGTCCAAACTGTGTATAGCTCCGCCCCCTCACTGCTTCCAGGTGAACCAATCAGAACGAGCAGCTGCCTCACAGTCCACCAGGTTTATTCACGTTCTACTAAAATGTCTGAACCACGAACAAAAGTCACCAAATGTTCTGCTGTAAGAGTGAACACGAGAGTCTTCATGCACTGCCAGCATCTGCTGCACACCCAGCGGATCACTGAGAACACTGACAGGAGTTTCACCTCAACATATGGAAAACCTTAGTGTTGGGAAGTTGTCTGGCTAGTGTGGCTAACGTTAGCTTTAGCCCACTGGTCAAAGCTCTGCAGAAACTTAACTTCAAAGCAATAAACAAGAACCAAGCTTCAGTTTAACCTAAACTCAGCTGCTGTTTCCGCCTGTTAGCTTCTCCGTGCTCACAAAAGCTGCATTTTAGTCCAGTTGAATTCACAATAAAGCTGCTCTTGTTTACAGACTGTTTTAGTTTCTGTTGTCAGACAAACAAACAAGTGTGAGGACGTGACTGAGACGCAGCCAACTGATATAAAATGTTAACCAGCAGTCACTCCAGAACCACTTACTGGTTTTATAACCGCTATAATCGTCTGAGAAACTCACCAAACACAGGAGTTAAAAACACCTGATGGGATGTTTTAATGGAAGACGGTCGCTCAGAGACACTGAGAGAGTCTTCTTCCTGAAGTCTGTGAAGATTCTCTGCCATCCAGGTCATGGTTGTTCTCGTAGATTAATCGCAGCAACTGGACTTGCTTGAGTTCCTTGAAGACGTTTTATCTTCATCAGTTCTGACTGACTAATTGGGAGTTCCAGAGACTTCTATCCTTAAGGAGCTGTTAACACCTGAGTTGCAGAGTTTCGGCTCCTTAAGGATAGAAGTGTCTGGAACTAGTCAGTCAGAACTGCCTCTTGGATGAAACGTCTTCAAGGAACTCAAGCAAGTCCAGTTGCTACGACTAATCTACGAGAATCTTATTCCTGAGACACTGAAACCGCCCATTCAGAACTCAACTAAAACCAGGAGCTACTCAGTAGAAATCAACCATCTTTGTGGTGTTTTGAGCAGAAAAGAACATCTGAGACTTCCATTTGTTTGCTGAAAAGGGGTTTAAAACGGGACCTTTAACGTGGAATGACATCCGGTAAGAATAAAGAGAATGATGTTATGACGAGTCGTGTCCTGCGTCTTTGTGGTTTGGTTCTTTAAGTAGGAAGCGTTAAATCTTAAATGTGGATCCTGTCAGCGCTGCCCCAGATCTGCTTCCATACTAAAGAAGAAAAAAAAAAAAAAACAATCAAGAGGAAGACGAAGCACAAAGAAATCCGCCGTCCAGAGTCAATTGCGGCTGGAATAACTTGCAGAATTAGTGTGACGATCAAGGAACCTTAATCTTCGCCAAAAGTACAGCAGGCAATCTGGAATCCATCCTTCAGGGGCTCCGGCGCCGAGGATTTTAAATCACCGAAGATCTCTACGGTTTCCACCAGATGCCTCCAGGTGATGTTGGTCCCGAGCACAAAGACAAAAAAAGGCCTTTTCTGTGGAGAATGAATCACCGGTCTGCTCCTTCACATCCTGCTGAGGCTGCAGGAAGCTAAATACGTAAAGACAACAGCGCCGATAGGACGACAGGCCGGGGAGGAATCACACGCTGGAGGGTAGAATCGAGTTCACAGAATCCGACAAGTTGCACAGTTTCTCCCTTTTGTATTAAATTATTGAGCTCTGCATGTTTCTACGCTCATCCTCCTCGAC
The DNA here is from genome assembly GCF_000690725.1 of Stegastes partitus. Taxonomy (NCBI): domain Eukaryota; kingdom Metazoa; phylum Chordata; class Actinopteri; family Pomacentridae; genus Stegastes; species Stegastes partitus. The sequence continues at coordinate 184,695 of NW_007579006.1, forward strand.
TCCCGCGTCGGGTTTTTTCAGCGGGGGGCTGAATCACCCGTTTTGCTCGATATCTCGGCCGCATCCGCAAACCAGAGACACGCTTCAACCTGGCCTCGCACTCTAATGAATTCAAATGTGCTTCGCGGGCGGCGGAGGGCGCACGAGAAGCCAAAACACGATCCAGTCCACGAGCTGAGGCGACGTTTGCCCCAGACGGCCTGACATTTACACTTCGGGGCATCTCGCCGTCTGTGGTGACGAACGGCGAGCGAACCGACGAGTCGTCGCGTCCAGAAATATCACAGGTTCACGGCTCGAAGCAAAGAAAGTTTCAGCGTTCAGCGAAGGGTGATGTTTCCAAACCTTTGCTCATTCATCCAGAACTCCACCCATCGTGTCCAGATGTAGCCGACTGGGGTGATAACGCAGCAGATTACGGCCTAGATCCAACGATATCTGGCTAAAGTCTGGACAGTTATACCCCAGAATTTCTGTGACCTGACCTCCTCAGAACCACATGATTTCTTCTCTACAATAACATTATTTAATGAAGCAAAGTTTCACCTTCATGCTGTGGATATTTTCAGGCCCTAGAGCTACACAGACGTACCTACATTTCTCCTTTAATTGGCATTTTTAGGCCCTCATAACTTCATCAGTGCAGCAGATGGACATGTGAGAGTTTCCGTCCTCAAACACACATTAAAGTTCTGTTAAATCAGTTTTTACATCCATCCGGGCGTCACAGTCCAAAGACTAAATCTGGCTTTTGTTCGGCTCAGTTGTTTTGTTTGTTTTCTTTTTGCTGTGACCAACTTCAAACATCACGGGACGATGAATGTACATTTTATCGTCAGTCAGACCAGTGGTGCAATGTTATGTATGTCTTTTTGATAAATTCAGGTGAAATAAGAGAATTGTTGATAGTTTCACTTAAATGCATCAGAAGTGGAAATCAGACGACGAAAAGATGCATGAAAGAACTCCAAGTGTGCTCAGAAGCTACTTCCTCTTTTAAATGTGTAAAACTAGTTATTTGTGTTTTTATTGTCGTTGCATTTGCACCTCGATAAGTTGGCTAAAGTAGTGAACTTCAGATTAAATCCTCTTTTTTCCCCCTTAAAAACAGGTACATACGACTAAAACTAAACATTTTATTGTAGCAGACTTTATATGTAGAGTCATTGAGAACACGTTAGCACGGAGATGGTAGCACAGAGATGCTAGCATGGAGATTTTGCACAGAGATGCTAGCATGGAGATGTTAGCACAGAGATGTTAGCACGGAGATGTTGGCATGGAGATGCTAGCACGGAGATGATAGCATGGAGATGTTAGCACAGAGATGTTAGCACAGAGATGTTGGCATGGAGATGCTAGCACGGAGATGCTAGCACGGAGATGCTAGCATCGAGATGCTAGAACGGAAATGTTAGCACTGAGATGCTAGCACGGAGATGTTGGCACACAGATGCTAGCACAGAGATGTTAGCACGGGGATGTTAGCATGGTGATATTCAACCGCTAATAAAGAAAATATCTCCAACGTTTATCTTTATTATCTTCATATTTTGTATTTATTTTAATGGAAGTGCAGTTACGTGAACAATGAATTAAAAAAATTAGAAAAAAAACTGTGTTTGATGAATATTTCTGAAAGTTTCTGACTTACAGAAATACGTCCATTGGCGGCGTCTCAAAGCTAAACCTTCATCGAGCGAAAGGTTTCGTGCTTATTTTGTGCCTGATGAAGGTCTGCCATCGAAACATCACATCTTTTTGACATTTTCAGAAATATTCGTCCCTTTTCTCTGCTCCTGCTTCATAAAACAGACGAGTGAAGAGTTATTTTTGTCTTCATTCTAAACTTATTAAACGATTTTGTGGTGACGCAGAAACAGAAACTCAAAAGAGAGACTTTATCTTGAACCAAACCTGAATTTGCAGGATGTTTGTTCAACCTTCATTTAATTTGTGGACAAAAAGCTCCTTTAACGTCCACCAAAACATTTTTTTTTTCTCGTGTCCGGCTGCTGATTCGTTGGTTGTTTTCGGATTGTTTCTGGCGTCTTCCTCGAGGCCTGCTGGTATTTTTACCGTCAGTAATCCCTTCGGCCCGGCGCTCCCAGTCCGCTAGCGTAGCTCACTTTTACATATTCATCCCCTCCGGTCGTCCTGCTCGTGTTTCCGGTCGTCTCTCTCTGTGCTCCATCGCCTCCGGTGTTTCTTTCGACCCTAATTTTGCTTCATCTTGTCCTTTATCTCACCTCCCTCTCCGCCTCTCCCGTTTCCTCCTCCTCTCCGCCTTTCGCTTCCATCTTCCCCCGTTTCTTTCATCCGCCGTCCTTTTCTTCTGTACTTCCCGCCTGTGAGACGCATAACAATCGACGCGTTGCTGAATAACATCGCAGGTCGGGTCAAAGTCATGTTTACGTTCGACTAATTATCGACAGCGTTTAAAAGAGAACCGATGGATTACTGTGAAAATACAGATTTCTGCTGCATCTGTCCAAAATATTTACAAGTTTGTTGTTTTTTTATCGTGTAAGTTAAAGATTTTTTGCTGGATTTATCGAAATATGAATAAATAATTTGAATAATTGTTCCTAAATCATAAAAACACAACTTGCCTGATTGTTTATCCTTCACTGGTTTGGGTTTACATGTATTTTTAAAGGTTAAAAAGATCTCAGTTGTGGATCAGAAAGATAACAGACACACACATTTTGTTATATTTGGGGAATCTTTTTTTTTTTAAATTTCAGCAGCTCTGTTCTATGTGGATCAGACCATCCACCACTGTTTTGTTTGCTTGGTCGATCAGTTCTAAGCAGTCAATTAAATGTTTTAGATGTTTAGGTTTGTGTTATTGTGACCTGCAGCTGCATGTGGTCCAGAAAATATCACGAGTCGACTTTTTTTTTACGCTAACATGCTCAAAGATCAAACGTTTATTCTTGTTTATCCCTCATTTAACTCCCCTATAATCAGAAATAGTTGATTCTATTCGTCCATTATTGAGATGAGACTCTGAATCGATGACGTGATGAGAAATAACGGAGAACACGGCAGGTTTTTATCTTTAATAGTTCCTCGGATGTTGTTGTTCAAACAGCCTCAGATTTCAATGTGAAAAAAAAAAGAAATGGTTTCTTTCTTTCTTTTTTAAATCTTGGAACCCATTTGATATTTTCAGCTAAAATCTCACAGACACCACTTCAAAGATTCAGAGTTTGTGATGAAAAGCAAATCAGAGCCGGCCGGGCCGAAGGTTCCCGGTGCTGTGAGATGGAAGAACCCTGATGGGAGACTTTGTGTGTCGGGTTCACCGGGATCACGCCGACACCGAGCCGCTGAAAGCACTTTAGTTTGTAACCGCGGTGACAAAGACACCGTTTTTATCTCGGATCATTTTTTTTGGACTTTCTGCCTTGAAGATGGGTTTGTTTGTCTTTAGTTTGATATTTCCAGGAAGCGGCGCAGCGTTTGCGTCTTTACGTCTCGGCCCGTCGAGGCCCTTTGAGGAACGCCAGCGGAGCCGCAAAGTCTTTGTGGGTTTTATTTTCTGCCTTTACTGCGTCGACATGAGAGAGATCAGATAATACGGCGAGTCTGACCCGGAGGCGACGACGGAGATAAAGAGCGAGGAGGAGGAAGCGGGCTACCTGTCGACGGCCTCGCCAGCTCCGCTTAATTGAATGAAGCGCCTTTAATGGGAACTTTAACAACCTGGGCCACGAGCATTTCCTTTATCATTTAATGTACGCGCACATAAAGGAACATTTGTGCTTCACTGATGACCCTGTTTGATTCGACATAAAAATCACCGTTTATAAGAGATATATATGTGTGTGTGTGTGTGTGTGTGTGTGTGTGTGTGTGTGTGTGTGTGATTCACCAACCACAGAGTGCTACGAGCTCAAAATAAGTCTCGAGAAATCGATAAAAGTGCTGAAAAACACCGATTAACATGAGCGTGTGCAGGAATCAGAATGAATGAAGCTCCTGAGCCCCGTCGTTAGTCAGCCGGTGAGTCAGTGGAGCTGCGATGACCCCGGCTCTTTAAAAACGGCACGAACGCACAAAAACCAGAAATATTTATTGTTGTTTTCGAGGCTTGCAGCATTAGTCAGCCGTGCAAAGCGACGTGCGGTTAAAGAGACGATGGGTTTGTTTCGTTTCTCTTAAAACCGCGGTGACATTTCAAGCGAAGAGCCATCAGAAATAAACTCCAAATATCTCGTTTTAGTGTTTTCAGCTCATCTTCATTCATAGATGCCGTGTTATCGAAGCCACGAGGTGTAACATGGTGTCCTTGTGCAGTCACACTCTGCTCCAGCGCTCCTGTAACGCTCCTGTAACGCTCCTGTAACGCTCCTGTAATGCTCCTTTAACGCTCCTTTAACGCTCCCTGGAAGTCCTGTGATGTAAACATGTCAAACTACATCTACAGTGAGCTGAGCCTCTTAGACTGGAGGCATTTCAACAAGTCGTCAAAATGAAACGCTCCAAAAGAACAAATACAAGCTTCTTTCTTTTTGGCTTGTTTTTGCTCCCAGATGGTCAAAAACTGCCATTTATGCACAAAGTGTAATTCAGCCACCACTCACTAAACGGCAATAGATGTATACGAGTTTCTTCCTGTTTAAAGCTGAAGACGGGGTTCGTTAATTTTTCACTGACAAGCTGCAGTCAAAAAAAATCCAAGACGGCATCTATGAAAGTAAAAAGTAAAACTACTTGGACATGCTGCCACCACCGTGTTTCACCTCATGATGCTGCCACCACCGTGCTTCATGTCATGATGATGCCACCACCGTGCTTCACATCATCATGATGCCACCACCGTGCTTCACGTCATGATGCTCACACGTCGCACACAAACCATGAACAGTCTCAAAACCTTTTGATCACACAGCTGAGTTTCATTTTATTTTTTCTCTTAAGTTTTATTTCATTTGCTGTTTGGTTACATTTAAGTACCAAAACTACTTGGACAAGTTTAGTTAAAGATCCTTGTTTGGGTTGAACGAACCCTTTCACAACATCAACTGTAACACTCGTGGATTTTTATGGGTCAACAGAACCACCAGTTGAAAAATAACGCTAAGGAGCCGAATTGCCTTTTTCTTTTAATCTGATGCTGCGACAGAACGAAAGGATAAAATCACTGTTGTTTTTTGTTTTTTTTTAAAAACAAAAACATTCAGATATCCCAATGTTGGGTGGGGTTTAGGAGCTCAGTAAACCTCATGATTCAGAAGACTGCAAATTGAAAAAACTGAAAACGACACTTTTGAACCACAAAATAAAGTAATAAGCACAAATTCTGTGTAAAAAAAATCAACGCCTCGACTCTGCAGAGGACTGAAATAAACCACGGTTCTGGCTTGTACCACAAGAATCCAGCCGGTGAGCATTTCCAGCTAAAAGTCCGCTAAGCGTTTACTGCTGTCTGCCTGCACAGCGTCTCCGAGTCTGAGCTGCAGTATATCACTGCTGATTCTGAAATTTTAAATGTCACTGTGCTCCAAATCTCTAAAACCCAGAAACTCCAATCCCAGAACGCACACACAGACACACACGGCGTCACACAGATCTGCCGTCTGAGGCCTGCACAGGTGAGCTGCAGTTACCGCAGGCGCCTCTAGGGGGAGATGTGTCATCGAGAAACGCCAGCCGAGTCCCGCCTGCAGCTCACAGAACCACGGACTCATGCTTCTCATTCAGACGCCGCTGCACAACCTGCTCGTGAGACGTGAGCTTGTGCAAAACGAAATGTGTCCATAATCATAACAAGTGCAGCTCTAAGTGAGTGTGTGTGCGGAGAATCTGAATGGATTTCACCTCCCGAGGGGACCCGGACCTCCACCGAAATGCCGGTTTCTTATTTCCCAAGACGCCCGGAAACCTGACAGAAAATTAACTGGCAACAATTTGGTGATTGATTAATCGTTTTAGAAGCAAAACTCCCTGGAAGCAGCGTCTCCAGCGTGAGTATTTGCCACATTCATCGTTTTTTTATGACAATAAACTCAGCTTTGTTTAGTTTTTCACTATTAATCAGACAGAAGGTGCTGCGGTGGCGCGTTAACGTGGTGCTCTTATGATTTTAAGAGCTCTAACAGTGAATTAATAATGGAAATAACTGTTGGTTGGAGCTGCATTGTTCTTCTATGACAGAATAGTTTGACCTTGTCCAGCAGAAATGGGCTCAGTCAGTGGATTTTGACACAGGGTTCCTCTGAGCGACAGACGATGGGTTCATTCCTGAAATTGTTCTTCAGTGGTTGAAATTTCAGTCAAATTAATGTGACATAAATCTAAGTGGTGCCTGCAGTAAGATTGGAAGCCAACTGGCACAATCCAGATTCAGGGTTTCGACACATTTCCATTTCAAATTTCCACAATTCTTACGGGTGAATTTTCTGGATTTCTCGGTGGACTCTTCAGACCGTTTCAAGGATCCGTCCTTGAACTCGTGAGGAGCTGCAGTCGATCCCAGCTGCTGTCGGAGGCCGTCGTAAATTCAGATAATGTTTTCCCCAAAGATGAGTCATGAAATCAACTTAATCCAAACGTGAGTCTTCCACTGTGCTGTTACATCGAATATAAACCAAATGTTGTTCTGCCAGATTGGGTCTCCGTCTCTGAGCAAACATACAGGACACAACAGAAGTGCGTACCGGGTAAAATACCTGGAAAGACGTCCTGCTGTTCTTCACAGTGTATTTTTCTTCAGCTGCTCTTTGCTGGAGGGGTTGAGCTGCTCGAACTTTCTCTTAAAAATACCCCAAAAGTGTTTCTGTTAGATTCAAGTCACGACAAAAACTTGTCCGGTCGGAGTTTTCACTTTGTTCTTGTGCAGAACCTCGTTTGTGACTCTGCAGACTGGGAGGCATCTGGGCAGCCAGGATGTTGTAGATATCCTCAGACATTCATCAAGAAATGTCATCAACACCTTCATGCAGCCCCATGTCATGATGCTGCCACCTCCGTGCTTCACTGTGGTGGTCCTGGTCAGGTTCTCACCAATCATCTGGACTCCATCTGAGTCCAACACATTGATCTCCATCTGACCAGAGGATGTTCTCCAGCATCCATCAGGCTTCTCTTCATGTTCTTTAGCAAACTTTCAACCTAAACTTTAAAGAGCAAACACAGGTAAATGTTTTGCACTTCTGAAGCTCCTCTCTACCCGAGTGGTACTCAAAGTGCTTTACAATGTTTCCCATCCACACACCAGTGAGGACAGACCTGCCATGCAAGGTTCTGCCGGCCATCAGGAGCCATCGGAGGTTAAGTGTCTTGCCAAAGGACCCTTTGGCATGCGGAAGGGCCGGGGATCAAACCACCAACCTTGCGATTAGAAGACAACCTGCATCAAAAAAGGTGCTTTTCTTGTCTTTCGTCCACAGAGGTTGATGTTCTGACCTTCACACTAACTCTGGTCTCCATTGATAACCCCTGGACCAAGTCGGGTTCTCACAGCCGGATTGTGAAAGCAGTTGATTGTCCGTGGAGTCATTGTAGGAGGACGAACACTGCAGTCCTGATCAGCGCTACTATGGCTCCTTCTGGACCTCCTGGTTACTGCTCACACTGGGCTCCACTGGTTCCTAGTTGGTCTTCCTGGATCCTTCTCCACCTTTGTTGAGTCTCACAGTCACATTTCTTCAAATCTCTTCCACGTGGAGCCATGATGACGACATCAGCAGCCCATCGGTCCAGAACTGAGAAGGTTCTGCTGTTCTCAGATCATTGCAGAACCACATTGATGCAGTTGGACTGACTGGAAACCACGGCTGGATTCACTTTGGTTGCATTGAGTTTCTACTTTTTGGGGCCTGAGTTTGTGATTTCAGTGTTTCGATTTGGTTTTTGATTGTTCAGAAGAGGAAACACTTCACCGTTCAACGTAGACAAGAAGGAGTTATTGAGAGAATTACACAGAACGATTTGACATTGAAGCGACAGGGGTGTCCTCATTCAGCTCTGGGCCGTACGACGACCGGCGCTGCTGCGTGATCACACGGCGATGCTGCCGACATGCAGCCGTACGGTAACGTTTGATGAGAGAAGGGCTGCCATGGTAACTGCAGCGCTAATGGAGGACAGACGGATGAATTCAGTGACAAGCTGCCACCGGAGGAAGAAGAGAACAAAAAAAAAAACTTCAGAAATGAGCTGAAAGAGCGTTTAAAGAAACACTAAACTGTTTTAAATGCGTGCTTCAGCGGCAGTAGAGAACATGCCTCCTTTCAGCGGAGGTCCTCGGTGATTAAGATCGTTACTGAGTGCGCTGGTGGTTTGGGGCCGGCGAGCTGCACCGCCTTGGGCGTAAATCAGCGACTCGCTGCGATGTGAGCAACGTTTTTAAAAACTGCATTCACAGCGACTTACTTCGGCAATTAGCTCCGTGTCCAGATTGAACAGAGATACGATTCAACCCCAGTGGATTATTAATCAGACGATGTATCTCTGTGCAGCCGGATTAAGGAGAAATTAAAACTGTGTACATGTAAAACCACCACCTGCCTGCGTCGCTTCCTCATGTGCTTTTTCTTTTTCCGCCAAGTGATGATATCTGCTCCAAAATACGTTTCTTGGCTGCGTTTATAAACTAATCAGCCGGTTGATTAGATTAGTTTCTTACAGCAGCTCGCCTGCATCCCGTCCTGAAACAGCTGCACGGCGTCACGTGAGGCGAGATTAACACATGTGGCTATTTCAGACCGACTCCTGGAGCAATTTAACCAATCAGATTCCAACCTGTTCCTGGTGCGTCTTGGGTGCACTCGCAGCTGCCTTTTTAAGACGCTAATCGCCCTCATTACATAATCTCATAATGCTCAGTGTGCATGAAACACCATGATGTAAATAAGACGGCGTATAGCGGCGCAGGAGGAGTTTTCTGAAGCTCTGCTCTCGGTGAGACGCATCTGGAGGCTGCCGCTTTTAGAGTTTATGTTCTGCTTTAAGTGTAGCTGACGAAGACATTAAAACGTCTCATTATCTTGCACGTCTCGTCAGCGTTGGATCTTCTCTGTGTGTTGCAGCACAACGTTCAGCAGGGTAGCAATAATTGTTCTCACACAATCACATTTTTTGAGGGGCTTCTGGGGGTAAACTCAGCGCGTCTGTGCAGTTTCTCGGTCATCCAAGGTCATGGTAGTGCTTCAGTAGGACGCAACTGGATTCACTTCTGGTTCTTGAAGACGTTTCTTAAAAAGATGATTAGTGGAGGAGTTCCAGGTGTTTGCTCTCACCCCCCAAATCACATGGCTGGTTAACCCGAGAATCACACGAATCAAAGAGTTAACTGTGGTTAAAGTGCCTTTGGAGGGATTTCAGGACTGCATTCTAGGTATCTGGTGAGTGGTGTCGAGGTTCCTTCGCTGCTCTCTCGAATGAAGAGTCCTATTTGTCAAAAAGTGGTTAAAAAGTGGTTTAAATGTACATCTGGGTGGAGCAAAATGGCTCCTAAAAAAAATAGAAGAAACTAGCCCCCGTTTTAGCTACTTTGACGAAATTCGGTAACTCGATGTAACGTCCAAGATTCAGGACTGACGATACAATAGTGGTACAGCTTTTTTCCCCCATTTACAGGCATTAAAACTTCTAAAAGACAACTTTTCAACACCACCAACGACTCCTAATCTCTTTTTCTTTACGCTCCTTTCTCCATTTTTTTGTATTCTTTCCTTCTTTGTAAAGCGTTTTTAAGTGTCTTGAAAAGCATAACGTGTTGTTATCAATGCGATCTACATCACCGTTGGTCAGTTTGATCTAAAGACCTTCACGATGATAAATTTTGTGGCTAACTTCAAACAAAGCACACTGTCAGATTCATCCCGGTCATAGCACCTCCTGCTGGCAACACAAAGTCAGCCTTGTGCGCCAAAGATCAATGATTTACATGAACTTTAGATGGTTTGTTCTACACATGATCGAGGGCAACATGACCTTTAACTACTGGCTGGACACAGAATACATTATCTGACTCCTTGGTGCGACATCTTGTAAGAGTGTAGGCCTGAACAAATCTAGATTAATTGCTGCATGCGGCTTTAATTTCATGCCTTGGCCCCCTTCTGAACCTCACAACAGTTGCCGGTTTTATTATTTCCCCTGGTAGCCCGAAAACCAACCAGCACTCCGGGGCTGAAACGATTAACTGATTAGTTGATTAGTCAGTCAACAAAAAATCAATCAGCCACAAATTTGGTAATTAGCTGTTTAACCCCTTAAGCGGAGGCGTTTAAAAGCAAAAAATTAGTCCGAGAAAAACCATCCAAGTCCATCCAAGTCCAGTCGGCAGCAGCTCCAACACCGTGACGCCAACGTGGACGACCTCAGGCTCCATCGATCCGAAACACTCGGGAGAATTTAGTCTCTTAGCATTTTAAGAACAGATACGGTTCGGTTCAGGACCTAAAAGGGTCCTGAAGGTTTGAAAAAATCACTATTTGCAGCTTCTCTAATGTGAACATCTGTTAGTTTCCTTGTTTTCTATGACAGTAATCCACTTTGCGCTGGTGTCGGACGACCGGCAGCCTGTAGCAGTACCTCCAGTCAGTCCTTCTTTCTGTATTCTCCTTGTTTTATGGCGCTTCTTCTGTCAAAATACTGCATGAGGTAGGATTTCTCTTCCCCCTCGGAGACGAATAAAGTGCTCTGTCTGTCTCTGCTCAAAATGCGTCTTTTATGACAAGAAACACAAAAGAAAATAAGGTTGCTTTAACAATAATACCGACGGTGGAAATATTCATCGTTGGCTCCTTCGCTTTCACAAACAAACAGGAAACGAGGTTTTAAAGGAGCCAGAAGACGGCGGATGGATCATCACAGATCATATCCTACTTCAGTGATGCAAATTTCCAGCAAATTTCGCAATTAATCAAAGTCTGTAAACCCGGATGAAGAAGGAATTTGGTGGTTTTGTGTCCCTGGGAGTTGCCTGCTTGGAAATTAATAACAGATCTGTGTTCTAACGGGGTTTGTTGTTGTTTTCTTAGCATTAATCACATCATAATTTAGCTTTTTTTAAGTGGTGGTGTTAAAGATTCAGAAAACTGCTGCCTTTTATCGTCTTACTCAGACGCTGATTTGTACTTTTGATATCGGGTGAGTGCAGCACACTCCCATTGCTTTGTGGTTTTTGTTTTTTTGGGGTTTTTTTTGCAATAATCTCCGGCTTGTAGCGCTCAGTGTGAGCTGCATCATTTCTATTACACACAGCGCCTCTCACAGCATGTAAACCCATGACCTTCAGTCACAGCGTGGCCTCTTTAACCACCGACCCGACGGCCAAATACTGTATATCACTTCGGAAATGATTCAGCTCTATTTTTAAAGCAATAATTTATTCCGGATCATTACTCCGGTGCAACATTGAGACATGCTCTGAAGGACCTACGGGGAATTTATAACACTACTATGCCCCATTTTTCATACCGGAGTAAATCATACAGGGGTAATGGTGATCTAAAATCCACTTTGCATTAATAATATGTGTGGAAAGCAGCGAGGGTCTGGAGGATGAGCGCTCGGGCCGGTGAGGTGCGTCTGCCCTCAATTACCCCCTTTTCTATATCTGCCTCTGCAGGTGACCGAGGCCGGAGACTCGGGCGGGCTGCATGGACGTGACGTCACGAACAAAAAAATGAAACTGGCTGACGGCAGAGATTACTGGAGTCTTTTCTGGAAGAGTAAATGTTTGTTGCTGAGGCAGTTTGGGAAAAGATACCCAACGTACTCAGTGGCATCAAATAATTAGAGGCAAAAACATCAAGAGGTGATTCAACAGCTGTTTTAAGTGGTGAGTCTGTTCTGAGACTCAAACTAAATTAGCATTAACGTGAAACATTAATATCTTTGAGTGAAGTAGCTACACAGTCTGAAAGTCGCGACTGTTTTTGTCCGACTAAACTGAGGACAAGTCGAGACCAAGATTAGAGATTACAGAGACAAGACAAAACCCTCGAGGGTTGAGACCAAGTCACAAACAAGACCAGGGTGTACCAAACTAAGATTTTAAGGACTTGAGACCAAGTCATGACTAAGACCAGAGGCTACCAAGCAAAAACTAAGACTTGAGGAACCGAGACTTAGTCTAGACCAAGATCAAAGTCTTCTGAGGCAAGACTTGAGGAGGTGAGAACAGGATCAACACTGAGCTGAGACCAAGTCATGACTGAGACCAGAGAGCATCACGACTTTTAAGGATTTAGACTGAGTCAATACCAAGAGTTTGAGGAGTTGAGACCAAATCAAAACCAAGACCAGAGTCTACCAAAACAAGACCAAGATCAAAGTCTTCTGAGGCAAGACTTGAGACGGTACCAAGACAAGATGAAAACTTGAGGGGATAAGATCAAGCCAAAACCAAAACTTGAGGAACTGAGACCAAGTCAACCCCAAAATCAGAGTCTACTGAGACAAAACAAAGACTGTGAGGAGCTGAGACCTAATCATGAGCAAAACCAGAGTGTGCAGAGACAAAACCAAGACTTCAAAGAGTTCAAACCAAGCCAATACAAAGACTAGAGCATGCATAGGCCTGTTTGCAGTATATTTTCTCTTCTTGTGGTACTTTTGATCGGTATGACATCACATTCATGAGCCTGGCAGACAGTTGTAGAGTCCATAAATCCATCTGTAATGTTCCACTGACAGGTATTTCTGAAAAGGTATGCTGGCATCATTTGCAAACTACCTGAAAGCTGCGCAGCGGGTCACGAATGTTGTGCCTCGCCTCGTTTTAAAAAGGTTGACTGTGAACGTAATCCAGTGGGGTTTCCAGCGTGTTGCCACCTCAGTGTAACTGGAGTAAAACTGAACTGACAAGAAGTTCTGGAGACGCAAGAAAAACCAAGTGCAAATCTGTCAGTAAGCAGCCAGAGGAAATGGCCTCTAACAGGGTTTTTTTCTGTAATAACAGCTGTTCAAAGTTACACTAAAATCAGTCGTCATTCCCTCTGATGCTTCACACAGGGAGGAAAGTGGCGACGGCAATTTCAGCACATATGATCACACAAAAGGGAGCTGCTGCAGTGTTTATCTGATTCCTGATCAATTCACACCTCGCAGCGCCTGTGAGGGAGCATCGATCTGTATGGATGACGTATGGGAAGCCGACAGCTCGCTGTTAACTCTGGTAATTAAGCCGCTGAGGTTCTGGTGTCACCAAACCGGCTGCAGGTCCGACACCTCCATTCAAACCTCGCTGGGAAAATGGATTGAATTCAGATTTGCGACGAGAAGCGCATCTCATCTGGATTCGTTCCAGATATGAGCCACTTGAAACGACAAGTGTAAATGGGGTCTCAGAGGACGAAGAGGCGACATCTAACAATTCCCCGTTGCAATTCTGCCTCATCATCAGACCGGCGTGAAGAGGAGTAAATAACGCCGCTGCAAGACGGATCCTTCTGTGGAAATATCGGCCATGTTTGATCGTCAGCGCCTCCAGGATGTTTCCGAGACGAGGTCAAGGCGACCCGGTGACCAGGTGGGCTGAACAGGACGAGCAGAGTCTGAACATTTCTCAGGGTTTCACTGCATCTAGTCCTGGATCTGCTTGTTTTCTCACTCAAACATGAACACCGAGGCTCTAAAATACTGGATGGCAGAGTCGGAGCAGTAATTGTCACATAATTGTCTTACAATTACCAGAGCTGAGCGGTAGGATTTAATGTTTTTGTGCACTTAACTGATTATTTTCACTAATTATTCTAAATAAAAAAAGAAAAACTGAATAAACAAATGTAGATTTTCTCGTTGTGACTGTTTCTTGCAGCCACTGACGCTCAAGAACTTCAAGTCAGGAGAGAAATGCAGCAAAAAAAACAAACAAACTTTGACACCAGCCGATGCAATCGTACGGTTTGCAGGTTGTGGCGACTGTTGTTCTTTAAATAAATCTAGAAAATTACACAATTAATCAAAAGTACAAACTCAAAACAGAGAACAGAACCATTAGTCTTCTAACTGCTGTCATCAAGAAACCGAATTTAAGCGCAAAATTGCGATTTTTAATGAAAATCACTCGATTCCACAGGTCTCATTTACATATTTTTAAAAAATGAATCTATGACTCTGACCAGATTCAGTAAAAAACTAAAAAAAATGTGCTTTGTGGCGCCATTAGCGACGCAGCTGCAACCGACAGTCGCAACCAATGTTCTTGGACTCGTCGGCTGAAATGCAGGCAGTGTTTCCACGCAGCAGACGGCAGATAAGCATGAAACCAAACTAAAACGTTAACAGTAAAATATTAATAGAACGTAGAGTCCCTGTTTTTTTCCAGTTCTGCACACACTGACCTTAATTTCCTCATAACAGACCATGTTAGTGTCTTATTCCAGTGGTTTGCAACGGGAACGCCAAATTCCCATTGCACTCTGTTTTAAATATGAAACTCCTTCAATAAAACATGGATTAAACATCCTTTATTGATACAAGGATCTATGGAATCCATGCATTATTACCAGAGTTCACATTTAAAACCAGACTCCCTCGAACACTCTCTGCACTGTCAACCTATATGAAGATCTTCCATTAATTATA
>NW_007579006.1:201084-206469 GCF_000690725.1 Stegastes partitus
CTGTTTTAAGTGAATATAAACATCGGACTAAATTGGCTCTCAGAGTTCTCCGTTTACTTACTTTTCTGCAGGACGGAGAAAAACACGAAACATGTAAGGTCAGTGAAGATTAAAAACCAAGGGCTGGTTCTTGTGCGATGCGTGGGGATTTTGTTGGACCTGAGATGTGTTTACTGGCGGCGTTGAGTCGGCAGGATGTCTGCGAGCGATTCTTCATCTCCACTGTAATGCAAATAAAGCGAAACAGCCTCCCTCAGCAGAGCGGCTGGAAGGCTGCGTCCTCAGAAGATGCATACGTCGAGAAAACAGGGAGACGTTCGTACGCATGCACTCGCTCGCCGACATGCAAAGCAAAGACGCCTCTGACGGTGTTAAACAAGCCCTGAAATCATCGGCGCCACATGGAGGGATCAGAGGAACGACGGCGAGGGGAGAGGAGGACGTGGGTTTGCCTCGCAGGGAGAGAGAAACCCCCGCCATAATCAGAATATTGTTTTTCAAAGTGAGAACCTTGAATCCATCTCCCAGGAGAGGCGAGGAGGCTTTGCTCTCCGTCTCCAGCAGATTTCTACGGGCGTCAAACATGCATGTGAGAGGCGGATTCTTGGAGAAGAAGAAGAAGAAGGAGCAGAAATGGAAGCAAGGGAGCAAAAAAAAAAAGACGCAATTATATTCACTGCTTCGTTTTAATGAAGTGCAAAAGTAATTCCCTCATGAAAGCTGCTGTAATTGCCCAAACAGTCTTATTATGTGACAATCATACTTAGAACAAAATGCAGTATGAAATTGCGAGGGATTGCAAATCAAGGGGAATGTTTTCTCTTTTTCTTTTTTCTTTTTTTATATGCAAGAAGCCTGACGAGTTAAGATAATTAAAATATATTCTGTTTTTATTTTTGGAACAGAATTATTTTTCTCTCCATGTTGCCGTGTCAAACTGTCCTCGTCGAACAGAACAGGCGATTATGCGGCAGGAGATTTGGCTCGTGTTCCCAAACAGTCGAGGACGAACTGAACTCTCCGACTAATCTGGACGTCAGGATGGAAGTCTGCTGTTGGGCTGGTTTTGCTTTTACAGTTGGATCCCTAAAAGCTCTGCGGATGGGTCTGAATAGAAGCGACACGTCCTGATTGGAAGTGTTTTTAAAAAAAAAAAAAAAAAAAAACGACTCGTGTTTCCGAGACACTTGGAGGAATAATCGGCCCTCGAACGCTCTCAGGCTGAGAAGCTGCAGCGGTGAAGTGACTCTGGAAGAGATTAGGTAGAAACAAGCAAAGTGAGGCGCAAAATAAAGGTGAAAGGATCAAGATTAGACAAGAAGATCAACCAAAATATGGCAAAAAAAAACAAAAAACAGGCAAAAGCGACAAAAATGAAACATAAAACAACCAAAATATGGCAAAAAAATGAAAAAAAATGGCAAAAATGACAAACATGCAAGACAAAACAACTAAAATGAGGTAAAAAGGACAAAGATGAGACAGATCACCAGAGTGAGACATAAAATGAGCAAATTAGGACAACAATCAGACATTAAAATGATAAAAATAGAGCAGAAACAACCAAAATGACACAAAAAGCCTCAAAATTAAATGAAAACAATCAAAGTGAGGCACAAAATAAAGGTGAAAGGACCGAGATCAGACATAAAAACAACCAAAATAAGACAAAAAACTGACAAAATGAGACACAAGATGACAAAAATTAGGTAAAATGGATGGAAATGAGACACAATACAACCAGACTGAAACAAAAACGAGACGTAAAACCACAAAAATAGAGTAAAAAGGACCAAATGAGACAAATAGGCTCAAAATTTAAAAAACAACAACAACAAAAAAACAATCCAAATAAAAATGAAAGGACAAACATAAGACAAAAACTGACAACATGAAACAAAAACGACAAAGTTGAGACAAAAGGGACCAAAATAAGACACTTTGCAAAACGTCAAATTTGAGGTTCTATGTCCTGAATGAATTAAAATCCTGACACTTCCTGCTGTTGTTCACAATCTGACACAAAACAACCAAAATATGACAAACAAAGAGCCAAAATGAGACAAAAGCGACAAAAATAAGACAAAAGGGATCAAGAATAAATAAAAAAAAACATCACAATGAGACACAAAACGGCAAAAAATGAAAAAAAAGGACCAAAATGTGGTAAAAAGGTTTTAAATTACATAAAAACAATCAAAGAGAGACACTAAATACAGCCACGTGAGGACATGTTATCACTGTAGATTATATCAGAGGTAAAATTTAAACTAAAGAAACCCAATTAAATGTAACTGCACTGGAGTTAGCTAGTGGCTAATTAGCATGTGTTGTCTGTGGGCAGGTACAAAATAAGAGAACAACAAATAACAGACTGTTCTGAAATAAACAAGAAACAGAAAGTAAAGATCTTAAAAGGGAGGGTAGCAACATTACACCTTTAATTAGCTTAGCTTAGCTCATCGGGTCCTTGGAAACCAACATGTTTTCCCATGAAATGTGAGCCAATTGAATAAGGAGCTCCACATTTAGCAGCTCTCGGGGTGACGTGAGGACATCTCGTTACTGTACAGTGTTTTATGAAATTTAAACTCAATCAGACACCCGCCGTCGAACTCAATTAGCCGCGGCGCAAATTTAGAAACCGATTCGGCGCTAAAGACAACACGAGCGGATCCGGGCCAATTATTCTGAGAAGAGTCTTATGTAAGTCTCATTTTCAGCTCGTTCGTAATCCACGAGGAGCCAACGAACGAACCGGCGGCGGCGGCGGCCTGGGAGCAACTTCTGACTCAGCAAAGACTTTCACCTGAAGTCTGATGTGCGGCTAAGAGGGAACGCTAGTTAGCATTCATGTGCTCGGTTTCAGTCTCTCAGGACGGCAAATGAAAAGGAAGGAAGGATGAGGAGAGAACAGAGAGAAGGTAAAGGAAACCAGAGGAGGCGGCATGTGTGTGAATACGAGACGAGGAGGCAAACAAGACATAAAAGCAGAGGAGAGTTTTCTGACAGGAAACAGCGAGAAGGAAAACGACGGAGAAAATGAGAGTTTTTTTTCTTTCCTTTTTTTTTTAAAGGACGCGGAAAAGAAACATAATTCGGCAACGACGAACAAAAGGAGAGGACGGAGAGAAGACAAAGAGCGACGTGGGAAGATAAGTGGAGGAGGAGATGTGAGAGCAGGAGACGAGGAGGAATAACAATGTGGAGGAAGGAGAGATGAGAGCCGAAGGAAGCAGAGCGAAGAGGACGAGCGAGTCGGAGGCTGAGAGGAAACACTGGAGGAGGAAATTAACAGAGACGACGAGAGCAGATGAAGAGAGTGTTGAAGGAGAAGACTGGAGAACAGCGAAGGTGACGAAAAGAGATGAGAAGGAGGAGAAGGAGCGATGCTCAGAGTCCAGAGTGTCTCGAATCAGCCGGAAAACCTCCGACTGAAAAACCCAACGGCTTCAGTCGGGTTAGAACCACGACAGAGACACAGAAAGACAGAATCCTCCAGACTACACAGAAATAACATGTTTATTTCTACAGAAGTTATCAGTAAAATAATGTAAAATACAAAATGAATAAAAGCTACAAAAAGACCCTGAACACATGAACGTCCTAAGATTTCTCCTAAAAATGTCTAAAATGTTTAATTTCAGTTGAAATTGATGATTGCTAATCTATTTTTAGATTGTTTAAATAAAGATCAGCAAAAGAAAGAGAAAAAGTTTGTGTTGAATTTAAGGATTTTATTCATTAAAGGTACAAAACTAAGATGTAATAATAATGTTAGAACAACAAATAAAACTGAGATGAAACGAATCCTCTAAAACTCACCTGAAGATTTGAAAAGTAAGTTTTCATTTAAAGAAATCAGCAAAAAGAAACTGTAGAAACTGTAAATTAAAATTTTAATTGATTTTAAATTACTCATCTGCAACGTGTCGCTTGGTTAGAAAATCTAGCCAAAACCCAACTAGGAATCTTGATATTTCAACAGAATCACATTATTTTATGTTTCTTTGACAAAAAATGGCAAAAATGACCCAGATTCTGTTAAAAACCAACTAAATAGTCTGTGTTCTTGGTTCAACCATGAAGCCTCGACTGACTGAACTCTGACCGACGGCCACGAGACGAAAGGTTTTCAGCTGAACTGCAGGCGGTCAGGAAGGAACAAATCCAAAAAGTTAAATATCTACAGCAGTCTCCAGTGTTGGTAGCAGCTGCTGCTGATCAGGAAGCTTCCATCATCCCTTCACATCCCTACTTATTTACTTATTCACTACATATTTCCCCAAATCAAGAAAAGACGTACTTGACGCGTCATGCTTCGGTTGTTTGGGACGTCATTGGACACCTCTCCCAACACAAATGATTCTTTTCTCTTTCAAAACGTATCTCACAGGAATACGACTGTTTGATGACCAAAACAGCTTTAGTCGTTGAAATAATAAACTGTAGTTCAGTGTGAGTTTGTGATTTGGCAGTTTAATTCACATTCTTTAAAAATTATATGACTAATTAATTGTTCAATCAATTTGTAGCTCTGTCACTTCAGTGTAAAATAACAAAAACGAGCTTGTCCTGTTGATGTAGACTTTATTTAAGCTAACGATGCTAAAGCTAGCCTCACTGAGGAACATCAAGAGTGAAAATGTGGAGAGAAATCCACATGAAATCTGCTCCTTCCTCCTTCATCGCTGCTGTTTCATAAACCTCCGTCACTCCTCATCATCTGCTCTCGTTTTTTAAATCCAACACTATTTCTTTCACATCTCATTTCCACGTCTCCTCCTTCGGTGGCAGCAGAGCTTTTTCAAACACCTTCCCCTCTCCTCCTGTCATCCCTCCATCAGCGGCATTGTTCTCTTTCTCCCTGACTGGACATCAATTATTCAGCAGGGATCAGGTGGCCTACTTACCACTGATTGACACACACACACACACAAACACACACCGACGGCGGGTCGCCACGAGGTAAAGCGACAAAAACGTGAATTCAGACGTCCGTGTGCTCACGCGAGTTAGAGACGCAAATTCGCTCACGGATGAAAGGAAGTGAAGAGGATTCGACTGGCTGAGAACATTCCAGCATCAGAAGGAAAGACGAGGAACAAACTGTGTTTCACTGCAGCTTCCTGTGAAGGTTTGATTTGAATTAACGCCCAAACAGCAGCAGCTTATCCCTGAAGAAAGCAGAGAAACCAAACAGCTGTTCTACAAACTACAGCATGTTTAAAATAAAGATCCTGCGTGACAACAAAGGGGTTTTATTTCACTGCTAATAAATCGTTTTAAAGCTGGGACTAGATTTTTAGAAATATTTCTTTCCAGCAGTGACGTCTCCACAGCTGGAAGGTAAAAATAACCAACGCTGGAGAATTTGGGCAGATT
>NW_007579006.1:207279-215532 GCF_000690725.1 Stegastes partitus
TTTCTTTTCTATTATTATGATTTATGCCATACTGCAAACAAGACATATCTGCGTTCTCTCTCCTTCCTCATGGATGTTCTGGTTCCATGGAGCTGCAGGGCTTTACATAACAAAGAAAAATGCGACAAGAGCAAAGAAAATGGAAACTGCTGCTTGGAGTTTGGAGGGTCAAAGCAAACGTTGGACATTCCAGCAAACTCACAGGTGGAACCGTGAAATCTTGATGCACGAAAAACCACCGTGGTGCAGATAAATGTTCACCAGTTCTACTTGAGTACAGTCAGAAGAATTAGGATTCCAACTGGAACCAAAAATGGTCCTTCACAGTAAAGAATTTGCCCCAAAATTAGATCCTTTAGGTTTCATAAATGGAGCCCCAAAGAACTTTAGGAAAAAACCCCTTTGGTACCATAGTTTCTGGCAGCTCATTACCAGAATGGACCAGACATTAGCAGTTGAGTTTCAGTCCGACATCTCTTTGTGTGCAGGACGAATTCAGTCACAGTGATAAATTGTTTGAGGGTTCCTCCTCTCTCTCGACTGCAGACAAAGCCGTTGACGTAACGACAGTCGACTGGCCGAGCGTGAAGTTCCTCGTACGTGTGCATGCCGATGCTTTCACCGCAGTCGAGCAGAAAGGCATCTCATCCGAAGGACAAGGTGTTTCTGACAGGTGATAATGGAACCGAATGTATGGCCAATAACTTCCTCCTCTCTCTTCCTCGAACCCGCCTCGTCTCTCGCCGTCTGTCTCGGCGCATCCACATCATTACGTTACATAACAAAACAAGAGCCGGTGCAATCAACGGGAAGAGGCTTCACATTTAGAACGGCTTGAAGTCCAGACGCAGGAAATGCTCACGACGTGGACGAAAACTCTTTTTTTTCCCTCTTTTTTTTATTTTGCTGATGTTTGGGTCAAGCACTGTTGTCGATAAATGAAATACTGACTTCTGTAATGGCTGTCAGAGCAGACAAAGGTAGAAGTCTCTGGTAATTACAGGCGGAGGTCAAAGTACTCACAACTCTATGGAAACTAAAAGCTGGATTCACTCGTAATGGCTCCAAATGGATCCGCAAACATAATTGATTCAGAGCAGCAGTTTTTAAAAAAACCCACAGCTGAGGAGTAAAACTATCAAAAACAACGTGACTGCTTCATACTTTGCTGTCTTTATAGAAGAGACATCAAGAACTGAGCTCAGACACTCAACAGCAGCTCTTTAACACAACTCGCTTTAATCACATTTTCTAATAAAGTCCATCTGTCTGGAAGGAATTGGACTTATTTAGACGTTTTAACACCTACACAAAAATAAAAATAAGCATGTAAAGGCTTTTTAGGGTGATATATTGAAAATAATTCAAATTCAACAAGTTAGACTGCGTATTAGAGTCAGACCAATAAAATCATGTCATGGATTTATCGATCGTTTATGTTGTCTGATGGTGACGTATATACAAATAATGCCCATTAAACGTATTCACCACCGTGCTTCACGTCATGATGCTGATGACCACAAAGCTCAACATCTATTTCTTGCAACTCCTTCAGAGGAGTCACAGGAGTCTTGGTGACCTCCTCACTAGTCTCCTTCTTACTCGGTCACTCACTTTCTGAGGACGTCCTGCTCCAGTCAGATCTACTCATGTTCCACATTCCTTCCATTTCTTAATGATGGATTTAACTGGACTCCAGAGATGTTCAGTTACTTGGAAATGTTCTTGTATCATCCCCTGACTGATGCTTCTCAACAACCTTCTCCCAGAGTTCTTGGAGGGTTCTTCAGTCTTCATGGTGTAGTTCTATCCAGGAGTTCTGATCCACCAGTGACTGGACTTTCCAGATACATGAGTCTCTATCCTACAACCACTGAGTCACATTCACTGACCTCAGATGATCTCCAGCAAAACCTCAGCAAGCTTTGTAAATGTTATCAAATCAAGATGTATTGAAAGTATTTAAGTAAAAGTTGTTGTTCTGCAGAAAAAACGCCCGTCAGCGCGTTACTGTGATCTATTATGATGTCTGATTAACACTACTGCTGCATTAAACTTGCATTTTACTGGTGTAGCTGTTTAAGATTAAGCCAATTTGAACTACTTTATATGCTGCCGGGTTCATTAATCTACAGAAATGCATCGTATTTTTCACGAGCTCAGAAAAAAAAAAAAACAGCCTTATTTTCAGCTTTGTGACATTTCCCAGCTAATCCTAGAGCATTATTAAAAAAGTTTATTTAGCTTAAGGAGTAAGGGAACGTTCTCACCCCATAAAAGAACACTTAATCCTTCAGTTTATCGCAAACATTCAAAATCACCACAGGTGGAGATAAGCCGAGTATGAAAACCTGTAATCTGCAAGGTAATAATGAAAGTTGTCTGATAAACGTAGAGGAGTAGACGGTACAATACTCGCCTCGGAGATGTAGTCGGTAAGGAGGTGTAATAGATGGAAATACTCGAGTAAAGTGCCAACAACGTGTATTCAAGTACAGCACTTGAGTAAATGCACTGACTTACACTCCTCATTTGTAAATAAGATGTCAAATAAGCGACTGTATTTTGCCTTTTTGGAGCTTGCTGCAGCATTTGTTCAGCGACGAGTGAAACAGGCCTGAACGAAGCCCACTGATGTGACAGCACATGTGTCTGGCTGCAGTTTAAAAGGCAACGCGATAAAGAGAACAGACTGCAGAGGAGCGTTGTTTTTTAATTCTCTGGACCTTCATCCATCATTCTACGTCAGGAACGGCTTTGATGGAATAAAGGCTCAATCTGTGCATGCGTCAGTCTCGCTGCAGTCAGAGTGAAATAAAAAAAAAATAAAAAATGAAACAGAACCGCTGCCTGGACGCGGATCGGGTCTGTCAGTTGAATCAGCAGATGCTACAGCTCCAGTAATAGGAAAAGGCAGTCCTTTGCACCTTGATAGAATCCAAAAAATGGCCCAACCAAAAAAAAAAAATAGGAAACTGACCAATTTAATTATGTTCAGTTTGAACATGAAGGCTTGAGTTTGTAATTTGTGGATTTATACGTGTATTAAAGGCTTTTCTGCCTCTTCTGAATGTTTTCCTTCAGACTTCACACACGTTGAGAGCTTTTACTCTTAGATTCACTGTAAACAGAAAGACTGCATCAGGTTGTCCTCAGACCAGGTATCTACCTTTACAAGACTCATAGGACCTGCTGCTGAGAAGCATCCTCGCATCATGATGCTGCCACCGCCGTGCTTCACATCATGATGCCACCACCGTGCTTCACGGTGGGGACTATGCATTTGTGATGATGTGCAGTATTTGGTGTCTGCCAAACATAGCATCTCATCCAATGGCCAAGAAGTAAAATTTTGGTCTCCTCAGACCAGAGAACCTTCTTCCAGGTGACTTCAGAGTCTCCACATGTCTTCTGCTGAACTCTGGTCCAGATTTAATCTGAGCTTTTTCCAGCAGAGTCTTTTTCTTTGTCTCCCATAAAGCTTTGATGGTGAAGAACAGACAACAGTTGTTGTATGAACAGTTTCTCCATCTCAGCTGCTGAAGCTGGAAACTCCTTCAGAGGAGTCATAGGAGTCTTGGTGGCCTCCCTCACTCGTCTCCTTCTTGCTCGGTCACTCAGTTTTTGAGGGCGACCTGCTCTAAGCTGCTACAGTTCAGTAATAAGACGAGGCAGTCCTCTGCACTTTGATAGAACCCAAAACATGACAAAAAATAATATAGCAAACTGGCCAAATTAATTATGTTTGGTTTGAACGTGAAGGCTCGAGTCGGTAGTTTGTAGATTTATATGTGTATTAAAGGCTTTTCTGTCTCTTGTGAATGTTTTCTTTTCCCTCAAACTTTGAGCCTTTATTCTTAGATTCACTGTAAACATACAAACACTTTAACTTGCACTTTGACAAATGCAGCTTCCATTATGTCTTGCTACTACAGAGAGCTCACCTTCAGAAACCTGGCAGCTTCCCTCACATCACAGCTTTTACTTCTTGCCACAAAGAGCTCCGCCGCCCACACCAGAGCCTCCCTCTCACTTTATAGATGTATTTGAAGAGGCTGACAGCAGTGAGATCATTAGGAAGATGCACTAACAGACTTCACCTGCGAAATTCTCAGGTTGAGACACTTTATCCTCTACTTATATAAACAAAGAGGAGGGTGTAATTACCTTTAAATGCATACTTTAGGTCTTTAGGGAGTTAAAACACTCAGTCTAATTCATTCATTTCATCTGATGAAGCACTCAGCTGCCTGGTATTTCTCAGGCTTTTTGTCTTTAACAATGTTCCAGTGTCAAAATGTCAAAACCATTTTAAAAAAAATAGTTTATTTCTGCAATGTTTTTCTCACAAAGGTCTACGATGTCACGAGCAATCAGCGGCATGGAAGAGGGTGCATCTCCTTCCCACGAGATGCTGGATGTAAGCGATAGTGGCTGATGTAAATAAAGGCCTGCTACGGTCGATTATTCTCACAGTAACATCAGCATTCTCTTCGGTACTGAAGGTAAGATGAACCCGAGGCTGATAATGATGACGACGAGGAGGAATTAGTTCTTGTGCTACTCATGAGTCACAACATTTAGCAGCAGATCCACAGCATGAAGATTACAACTGTCAGACAAATCCACTTAGAAGTTTGTGTAAACACAAATTGACACAGATTGGAACCTACAATCTGAATAAAGAGCCAAAGAAACACAACTGACGAACATCAAAATTAGCTACGGAGACCATAAACAACTAAAATAAGACAAACCAACATCTGTTAAAGACCACCCAAAGATGCCATTGTTTAGACATGTGAGTCGCGCTCACAGCAAAACAGCAGAAGATACACAGTAAGCTTATTTTAAAGTATGCTAGCAACAGTAGACACCTTACAGCAGGTACTGAACTACTACCAGCTGTGGCCTCCTCTGCAAAGGAGAAGTAATATGAACTGGTTATTAGTTCTCCCAAACAAACCCATACCATTAAAACCCAACGATAAACAGAGATAAAGTTTAAGATGTTGTTTAAATACAAAACGACCAGCAGCAGTGTAATCATAACTGTAAAAGCAAATTCAGCAACGCGGCGGTGCCCGTCGTAGTTCTGGGGTGAACACAACGTCGGGCTGCTGGATGAGCTGTTTGATCTCATTTCTCGACTTGGAAAGTAGAGATCCAATCCAAGTCATCGAATATTCACTGTCTACCCCATACCGATACTATTTTCAAAGACAATACACACTTCACGTGATGTAGTACCTGGTTGTTCCACCAGATGGAGCTTCTCGCTGCTCTCTTCAACACTGTCGAGGCGTTCACTTGGACTACGAGCAGTTCACGTTGCTAACAGAGAGCACTGAGTGGGTTTAGCTAACAACGGGCACCATGACAGAGTCCTCTGGGACACCTAACGGTCAACCCGGGATCAACGAGGTACATTTCTGTATTCTACATAACTGAGCCGCCTTTGAGATCCAAATCACACATTAATTGACTAAAACAGCAAAGAAAGCACAAGACAAATGACTGCCGTGTTCAATTAGAGCTGTCAATTAATTGATTGATAATGCTTTACGTAGGGCTGAAAAACACACTTGAGCGCAGCCAAACCAGTTGTACATCCATCCAGGTGTCACAGTCTGAACACCAACTCTGGTTTTGTTCATTTTTTGTCTGGAACCAACTTTAAGGATCGGTATTTTTGGGTGTATCATAGTTCTAGCAGCATAAAAGCACCAGCTTAATGTCTATAACATAAAGTCATAGAATCAATCATTGGTGCCCTGGAAGTGTTTGTGATAACTCTGACATCTGCTTGACATCGGAGAGGACAGAAGGGTCCAAATGTCTTTTCTGGTACCACAGCATGTTTAAAGGCATCTGAGACACAACATGATATGAAAGAAGTTTTTTATGAACAAATAAAAACATCTTTGAGGAGTCAAACTGCGGCTACGTCTACTGGCTACAACACTTCTCTGGAACCTTTTTATTATCCTGAGCATGTGCAGGATGTTTTCTTTATTCCACCACCGTGTATGACGGCATTCCTGTCTGCTTGTTGCTTGTTACTAACCTGAATAATGAAACAAAGGACGACTTCAGACGGATAATAGTGAACCTGAATGTCATGATAATGGTGTAAACCTGGATATGAATGATGGTTTTACTCTCATAATGACGCCTGGACTGGAAGGAAACCTCCCTGACTGCTGATTGAGAAGTCTGCATCACTGTTAAACTCTGTATTTTTGCAGTGATCCTCCTTCCCCTCTGCTTCAGTCAAAGGTGCGCCGGTACAACAATGGATCCGCGGTGTTTTATGGGAATGCTTAGGGCCGAGGCTCGCTGTAAATTTCGACGCCGTGGAACTTTGGCTGGCAGAAACCCTGTCTCTGACACCCAGTTTAATGGTCCAGCGGGCGCATCAACCCCGCTGATCGATCTCAGTCCTTCTTTCTGCGCTCCTTCTCCATCCTTCTTTAACCTCTGTCATTCATAAGTCATACTGGACTTTATGTCTTAAAGGCGCCGCGGCTTAACGACCAGCTGACCTCTGCAAGTGCTGAGATTTCTCTTCTCCGAGCTCTCAGTCTTTCAGGTTTTTCTTACGTCTCTTTCTGGCCTCCACACCTCTGCTCTTTGCCCTGCCGCTTGGCGTCCAGTCATGAGCTCACCGCTAACCACAAAAACAGGAACTAATCACTACAATCGCCCAGTGACGGCTAAAGAAACTTGCATTTTCTTGGCACTCGGCTGCACACGGCAGCCAGTTCCCGCTCTACATCCAGCCTCCATCTGTCTTTTCCACCCCTCGCTCTTTACCCCTCTTCCTCAGACTCTTTCCAGCCCCTCCCTATCAGCTCCTTTCTGCCAGCGTCATTCTGTCTTTGTCCCCCTCCATTCCAGTAAAGGGGAACATTCCAGCCAAAGCAGAGGCGACAAAAGGCCTTGTGTTGGAAAAGGCCACTTCAACAAGACCGAGCATTGTTGAAGTTTCCAGTAGCACTCCAGCCGGCTGAAATACAGACGCCAATAAAAGCCAAGTGGGCAAAACTGGATTGTGATTGATGCCTGATGGAGTGTCGGTGCAGAGGCTGCTCGGAAAAGATGCGGGCGTTTTGTTTTGCTGTTTTCTCACATTTCAGCGGGTTCACATGCCTTGTTTTAACCCGGAATGAATCCCGTTCAGCTGCAGAAAAGGTGGTCTGATGTCAGCCTGAATGAACTGTGAAACTAGGTCAGAAATATTTTTAAAACAAACTAGAAAATTTTGAAATTTCAAGTGTGTTCAACTTCCTCTTGGACCGACAAGCCAGCAGTCAGACGTCATGTTGTTAAAGGTAGAAACACCAAGATGTTGGCTGAAGCCTCCCAGAGAAGGAATTCTGTACGAGAGGTTACATGTGATATAAATAAAATTAAAATAAACATACAGTCAAATGTCTTGTAACTTCATTATCAACATATTTGTCAAACTGGCTCTGATCGACGTTGGTTTACTACATAACAAATACAGACGTTCTTTCCTGGGGACGTCAAAAATGTGAGTTTTTTCACATTTTATGAGTATTGGATTCATTTTGTTGGACAAAAAGTTTGATTTCTGTGTTTTTCTAACCCAACTTGACTGAAAACAAGCAGAAGAAGTGACATTTGTCATTGGCTGGACATTCAGTGGTGCTTCTTTCCAAAAGAAAACAGGCTCTGCATCTACAGCCTTCCTGGATGAATCCACTGTGTTCGGCGGTAAGAGGAAGTCCTGGTAACATATCGGTATAAATGGGAATCTCATGGAACAAAAATGAACTGAAAAATTATTGTTAAACTGTAGATCTCCTCTGTTTAAAGAAATCCATCATTTATGTATTCAACTTTAGCATAGTTTGTTTCATTTTGACAAATGACTGCCTTCAGTAATACGAAGCGCCACCTGGTGGAACAACCAGGTACTACAGTCAATCTACAATAGTTTTGAACCTTTTTTGTTTTTTGGGATATAGCAACGCTATCCTAGTCAATCATGGTTTGCCTTTAAAGCATGATATCTGCCTGGATGTCGCTAAGTGTCATGGAAGTCTCTGTCATGGTGCCCCTTTGCTAGCTAAACCCCCACAATGCTCTCTGCTCACCAATAGGGAACCTCCAGATGTCCGAGTGACTGATTCCTCTGACCGCGACAGTAATAAACAGCTCCATCTGGTGGAACAACCAGGTACTACAGCTAACCTACAATACATTTTTAGCGTTTTTTGTTTTGTT
>NW_007579006.1:217044-218168 GCF_000690725.1 Stegastes partitus
ACATCATTTTCATTTTTGACTATTTTCCAGAACTGATGAGTTGTTTGGTCTCAAATGTCAGAAAAAAAAGTCGACAAATGTCCTGTTTTGTCCAGAGATATTCAGTTTACAGTCACAGAGGAGAAAATAAAGAAGCTGCAATTAGAGAATTTATACTTTTGTCTTTAAAAAATGACTCAAATTGATTATTAGCGGTTTGGTGGAAAAATGTCTTTAATTGTTGGATGACAATCTCGTCATTAATATTCAGTTTATTGACATCAACGAGGAAAGAAACCAGAAAAAGTTTCAGATTCAAGTTGCTGCAATCACAGAACTGAGTTTCATTTATTTCTCAAAGCATCTGGTGATTAATTTAACTGTTGACAACTAATCAGTTAATCGCTGCAGCTCTGGTTCAGCGTCGTTTTGGGACTTGGCAGGTTCATTAGCGACTTTTGTTTAATTACGTTGAGATAAATTAGCGTCACTGCGGAGACTTCTTGAAGTTTCTCTTTTTGTACAACCAGTTTAGTCCCAGTTCTCTGTGATTCTGTCTTGATTTTTATCTATCTGCGCTCAGCTTCTCGTCTTTTTACAAATTTCGTTGCAGTCTTTCCTACTTTGGCGTTAACCACAAATATGAAACCACTTCAGCGACGCCACCGATAAACATTCAGGTTTGTTCTGTTCTCGCTGCCTCAGCCGTCCATCCTCCTCCTCGCTGCCCTTTCCCTTTATAAGCCCTTTCTCTCTCATCTCATGCAGCCTGTCATTAAAGGTAATTTGTCTTGCGGCGGACCAGACGGGAGGTGAGGCCGCCGTAGAAACCACTTACATCCACCAGAACGGCCTTCACAGGAAAACAACCCGACTGAGCGACGGCAGCAGCGACGCTGCGCTTGTTTAGGCGACTTAACCTGTTGCTACCCCGCAGGAAGAAACAAACCCAACTGACGTCTACAGCGACTGTAGTAAACCAGAGACATACATGCCACTGGCTTTCCTAGGATTTGTCTTGACATTTAGAAGCTACATCCGTTTATAAACCGAAATCTCAAACAAAATGCTTTAACCCCAAGATTCTACGATAAAAAAAACCCATAAAAATGAGTCGCAGTCCCATAAAACAACCAAGAACTAGC
>NW_007579006.1:218242-219585 GCF_000690725.1 Stegastes partitus
TTTTTTTTCAGAACTTTCCTGCACTTAAAAAGTGTATCATCAAGGAAAATGCTATTTTGGAGACTGAAATGACTCAGATTGGATCAGGAAGTAAAAAAAAAAAAAAGCTTGATCCCCACGTTTGATGTATGTGGTCAGTTGCACTGAGAAGAAGCGATACTGTGGAAAACCAGGTTTAATGTGTGAGTTAGAGGCAGAGGGCTGATGCAGGGTGTGTGTGGGTGCTGTTTGTTTAGGGATTAATGATTATCCATATAAATTACAGACATCTGTTTGGAGGTGTCACTGTTTAAGTATGCGGCCTCATGCCTCTCCGGGACGTGTTTGCGAGAGAGTCGGGAGTTGGGGGAGGCTATAATGACCTCATTTCCCCGCTGAAATATATGCAGGCCCAGCGCCACCACATAAACCTCCAAATAAACCTTATAAACCACGGCACACGGCCCGTTACCTTGAAACACACGCCGTAAACACCGTCCAAACACACACACACGTGGCATCTGCAGAGGCACACCTTCAAATACTGTAAATGGAAATATATTCCTGCGTGAGAACAGTTGCCGGTTATTTACGAGAGATCGCACACGGCCGCCGTCCTTCCAGCTCTCAGTAAACAGCTGATAGACGTCGTCTTAGTGGCAGCTAAAGTTTAACTGGATGTTAATAGAATGAATCCTCTGCTCTGTATAGAAACTTCTTCTTCACTCGCACAGACTTGTGTTCATTAAAAACTGGTTCAAGTCGCTCCTGTTCTGTCCCAATCTGTAATATCGGTGCATCACTGAGGCTGGATTTTTAATCTTCCAATTTGTGTTGATTAGTCATGTCTTCAATGTAACACGACCAGCAGGAGCTGAATCGGATCTCCAAGCCAGAGATAATTTATCATAAATTTCTCCTCTCCTATCCCTACTCCATTCATCCCCACTCTCAGCCAACCAGTCGAAGCAGATGTTTGCCTCCCACAGCCTGCTTCTGACGGAGGTTTTCTTTTTGTCTCCTCCCCATTAAAAGGTTTTTTTGGTTCCTTCCCATCATCGCAGACTGATTGCTCATCGGAAAAATTTACACTATTGGGTTTCTGTTGGGCTGCACAGTGGCTCAGTGGTTAGCACCGTCGCCTCGCAGCTAGAAGGTCGCCGGTTGGAGAACCTTAAACTAATCTCACATGACCTTAAGCTATGTTTAAACAGTCACGTAAATGATACCAGACAGGTTTTGTTGTGTTATGAAGCGTTTGAGTGAATTTGTTGTATTTGACGTCATATCATCGATGCAGAATCAACATGTTGTGAAAACTGTTGTTAAAACGACTCGACATCATTTTCATTTTTGACTATTTT
>NW_007579006.1:222390-235542 GCF_000690725.1 Stegastes partitus
GGGCTCTAACATCAGTAGAAGTTGATTTGTACCAAGAAAAAGTTCCAGTTTGTTGCTCCTTTAACAAGAAGGCGATGTGATTCATAGGAGCACAAAAACTGGCGTGACGCTGAGATAAAAACATAAAACTGGAAGCACACAGCGGTAACTCTGTCGGGTAAAAACCTTCCTTGTACGCTGACCGTCTTCCCTTCAGGCTAAAGTCTGAGCACTTCAGCAAATGTTTGATCTGCTGCCGCCGCTTGGGGCCGCTCGAGTGATGAGCTGAGGTGAAAATTTACAGAAAAATCAGATTACAACGGCCTGCTGTGGGTTTGTTTGCAGTGCGGAGGCTGGCTCAGCATGTTGCAGGAGCAGTCCGGGTTGCATCATGTTGTTTCCTGAGTTGCATCATTTATTCATTTGGGTTTGGTAAACAAGAAGTGGAGCTGTGCATTTCTAAGTGCTGCTGCGTTGGCTTGTTTGTGAGCGTCCTGAGAGCCGGACACTGAAGCTGCTGCGATCACAAACTCCGTCCAGGACGCTAAAGACCACAATCTGACTCCACAGTGTTAGATATTAACACAGTGTTTAGACAAAACTATGCAAAAGGATTGAAGATCGGACCGTTCCTTCAGTTTTTAAAGTTTCCGATGAAAGGTGTCGTTTTGGCGATCCTTTCCAGAGATAACACGGCGTTCAAATCCCCTGGTGAGGGAACTAAATGATTGGAAATGTAAATTGCCTCCCTGTCCCACCTCTTATTAATGGAAGTCCTTGGTGTTGGTCGGCAGTCCGAAGAGTATCTGGTTTTAAATATAAAAATCTTTTATTAATACATGGATTCCATGGATCCATGTATTAATAAAGGATGTTTAATCCATGTATTAATAAGAGTTTCATATTTAAAACCGGAGGGCCTCGGATACTCTTCGGACCGCCAACCAACACTTAGGACTTCCATTAATAAGAAGTGGGACGGTCATTAGTTTTTCTGCTTCGTGGACCTTGACAGCAGATTTGAAGAATTTTCTCCATTTTTATTTTATAAAACTGTGTTTTTCTGGAACCACTGCAGCGATCCCTGTTTTTCTAATTATTATTGTTTAACCTTTTTAAGGTTAACAGCCACCGTGAAGGTGTTAGTTTGGGTTACAGTCGAACAATTAATCATTAAATCACGCCAACGATGAGGAAAATACTCCGTAATGAAAAGAATCAGAAGCTGCAGAAGTACAGGGAAGGTTTTAAAATGAGAACTGGTGCTTAAATAATATTAATAATGTGTTGATATGTGGTAGTATAAGAACTCAGGGGCGTTCAAGAACCATTAAAAAGCTGTTTTTACGGTTTCCAGCAGCCAAATGGTGTCATTCTGGTGATATTCTTTAAGTACTGAGGCAGAAAGTAAGAATTAGTCAGGTCTGATTGTTATTTTACATCTACTAAGTACTTCGGTTTTAGGTCAGAGTTTATTTATTTGTTATCTGAGACCCCAAAACAAAGTTCTGTAAAACATTTAGGCTGAACTTTGATGATTTCCTGTGTTTTGGAGATTTTTGTATCTTCACTTTCAAAACAACATTTTACATGTGAGGTCACTTTAAAGGCTTTAATATCTCCAGAAATAAAACTCCAACCGACAAGACATTTGGTCAGAACACAGACTGAATAGTTTCCGGCTGATCTAAAACATTTACTGGATCTAGCAGAGAGCAAACTCTAAATTACTGGCGTTGGAAATGGAGAAAAATGCAAAAATGTTGGTATTTAAGCCAGAGAAAGTTCCCAAAGCAGAAATTTCAACTATAAATCCAGTCTTTGGTCGATGCTTCACCAACTGTTGAGGCTCTAACGTCAGCAGAATCTGATGTGTGGAAAGTTTTATCAGACGAGGTTCCAGTTTTGTGCTGTTTTGACTTGAAACCTTCCAAAATTACTGAAAAATGGTCCCAGATGACTCAAATTGTTCAAAATGACTCAAAATCTGTCCAAAATGACAACAAGTAAATACTTCCTGGCCACTTTAAATGGAAAACGGTGCACAATGTTCAAGTGAGGCTGGTGTTCAGAAAGTTCCAGGATCCATATTTATACTAAAATCCAGTCTGTGGTCGACGTTCCACCAACTGTTGAGGCTCTAACATCAGTAACTCTGCTGTGTGGGTAATAAAGCAAGACAACGTTCCAGTTTCTTTGCCATTTCGATAAAACAGAGATGTGGACTTGTTGGTAGGAAACACAGCCTGGTGTTCATATGAGTCTAGATGTTGTTTTTACATGTACAGAGTTACAAGCTGCTTCCATGTTGGCTTCATGTTCAAATGTAATCTCCATCCTCCCCACGCTTCCAGCAGTCAGCTACACAAAACTAAAAAACTCCAGTGTGTGTTTGTTAACTTGCTGTGATAATTTGGTTGATGCTGTGCTGCAAACCAAATGAAACACGAGCTAACAAGCAGCGCCTCGGCTATAGCGAGGACTCTGAAGGAGCCCGGAGCTGCCGGTCGAGGGCAGCTGGTATCAGCATCAGCAGGTTTCCAGCTCTCTGGCTTCCAGGCTCCGGCTCACGCTGCCCAAACAAATCTCACGCCAAATAAGAGAGGAAGCCGCTTTTATGAGAAAACCGTTATCAAACTGGCGTCCTCTCTGCACACAAGTCTGAGCGGCACGACTCGGCGCCGACGCCGGTCCACAAACACCACGGAGACACAATCTGGGTTCTTCCAGTCGCTGCAGGAAATCACACACACAGATCTCCAAAATCACCAAACTCCTTTAATTAAATTTCCTCATAACCCATCAGATCTTTCACTAAATGAAATGTCCATAAAAATAAAGCTTCCCCCGTCAGATCGTTGAGGCTCCCCGGCGCCGGATGTAATCCAGCCTTTGCTGTGAAGATAAAAGCAGCTGAAGTTTAGATTGGTGCTTCCAGCTGTTTGTGGGAACGTTTCACTTTATTAAATACCTGCAGCATCCGACAGCAGCGCGATCGATACAGGAGGGAGAGTCGGGTCCATTTACGCACACAGCAGCGCTAACTTCATTTATTGTTCATAAACTCCAGCAAACAATGGCAGAACCAGAGTTTGGTTTCACTTTGTTGTGCAGCGGGAGGAGGTGGCGACGCCCAATCACATCATCAGCTGATGGAGAATTTATGAAAAAGGAAAAATCATTTCTCTTCCAAAACAAAGAATTCTACAACGAAATGTTAATTAATTGAAAACCTAAAATGATTGATTTACATCAGTCTTTAATGGATGAACCTTCAACCTGAACATCTGGACGCTGCAGCTTCACCTCATTGTTCTGATACAACTGTTCAGACTCTGTCAGGTTCCACAGGGTTCCTCAGTGAACAGAACTGTTCAAGTCCAGACACTAATTCTCAGTTGGACTGAGGTCTGGACTCTGACTGGACCTCCAGAACTTCACCTTATTGTCTTTAAACCATTTCTGTGGAGCTTTGGCCATTTGCTTCGGCTAATCGTCTTGATAGAAAACAAGTCTTCTCCAAGTCCCAGGTCTCCTGCAGACTGCATCAGGTCGTCCTCAAATCATGATGCTGCCACCACCATGTGTCTGGTGTCCTCCAAACACAGCATCTAGTCTGATGGACAAAAAGCTCCATTCTGGTCTCCTCAGACCAAAGAACCTTCTTCCAGGTGACTTCAGAGTCTCCACATGTCTTCTGGTGAACTCTGGTCCAGATTTAATCTGAGCTTTTCTCTTTGTCTCCCATAAAGCTTTGATGGTGAAGAACAGACAACAGTTGATGTATGAACAGTCTCTGAAGCTGGAAACTCCTTCAGAGGAGTCATAGGAGTCTTGGTGGCCTCCCTCACTAGTCTCCTTCTTGTACCTCCTTCAGAGGAGTCATAGGAGTCTTGGTGGCCTCCCTCACTAGTCTCCTTCTTGCTCGGTCACTCAGTCTCTGAGGACGTCCTGCTCTCGTCAGATCTACTCATGTTCCATCCTCCTTCCATTTCTTAATGATGGATTTAATTGGACTCCAGAGATGTTCACTAACTTGGAAACGTTCTTTTATCGTCTCCTGACTGACGCTTCTCAACAACCTTTCCACAGAGTTCTTGGAGTGTTCTTCAGTCTTCAGGAGAACTGATCCACCAGAGACTGGACCTTCCAGATACATGAATCTTTATCCTGCAACCACTGAGTCACATTCACTGACCTCAGATGATCTTATTTCACTAACCGTCTGACTCCCAGCTATGTTTTATTTCTGTAGCATCGTAGAGCTACT
This sequence comes from Stegastes partitus, assembly GCF_000690725.1. NCBI lineage: Eukaryota > Metazoa > Chordata > Actinopteri > Pomacentridae > Stegastes > Stegastes partitus. Next base: position 226,640 of record NW_007579006.1, read on the forward strand.
TGAGGACACTGAGTCTGTGTCATCAGTGTCTGTGAATCTGATTCGTCCCTCCAGTATTTTGAAAATCGAGGCTTCAACCTCGATAATACCGATCCTTGTGTTGCTGCCGGGAAAGAAATGAAATCTGTTGTTTATCAATAAAAACTTCATAAATACAAAAACAGCAGCAGCATCACACAGATTGAAAAAAAACAACAAAAAACCAGAAAGGCTCCAGCGCGTTTTCATCCCCGTCCAGCAGAAACCTCAGCATCTGAAACCTACTTTCACATCGGAAAATGAAAACAGTGTTTGCTTTAGAGTCGGTTTAATTATTACTAATCTTTGATGTGAGCTCCGGAGAGCGTCCCATCTGGGGTCATTTTCAGTGCGCTTTGATGTTAAATGAGTTATAAGGATCTTAGGAATTCAGAGCAAGCAAAAATAATGTTTAATTTTCCAGACAGACAGACAGACCGACAGATATGCAAGTTATTCACACAACGCGTTCAAACACTGAACTTCTGGGTCGTGAAGTAGATCTGCGTCTCTCAAGTGGCGACTACGTCTAAAAGCCTTTGTCTATACTGGACATTAGCTTATTATTATTATTATTATTATTATTATTATTATTATTATTATAGCTTTTCATTACCTGGAGCCCGTTTATTAATGCAAACATTACTGAAGGCAAATTAGTTTTAGTAATTTTCATTAGTCACCAGTAGTTCTATTAAATTTCTTATGATTTTTTTAAACTCTTACATCCGTGTCACTTCAGGTTGGAAAACGTAGAAGCTCATTTCATGTATTTGTGTCGAGCAAAAGCTTCCTCCGGCTTCACTCCGTCTTTACACACTTTGGCTGTGAAGTGCGACTCCAGCTCTACATTTTTCCATCAGAAACAGGAATAAACAGCCTCTTTAGGGCTCATAGGTACAAATTAAAGCCTCTTCTTCTCGGCATACTGTAGCACAACTGGATAATTGGATGGTCTGAGCTTTCATGCACACAAACGTGTGTGAAGAGACGCTGCCGCGACAGATCTTCTGCCATGTTCGAGTCGGTACGCTGCTCCTGGAAAAAGCCCGAGAGTTTTCGAGTGAGCGCAAAACCCGGAGAGTAAATGATCTATTGATTCAGCATAGTTTCATTCCAAACCAGCCTCTGATGTGTCGGCGTGTTTCTGTGATTTGATTAGACGTTTGCATGAAGCAGGGACACCAAACAGACGTAAAATGACGAAAATGTGAAGCGTAACGACCATAAAGAGTGACAACACGAACACGAAAACACATAAAACGACAACAAAGGCGAGAAAAATGAGGCAATGAGACACAAAATAACCCAAACGTGACACGAGAAGATGCAAAACCAGCCTAAAGAACGACAACGCAAACACAAAGACGTGCAAAGTGAGTAAAATCAGACGCAAAATAAACCAGACGACGAAAAAAACGACCACAGAAGGATGTAAAACGAGCAAAATGCGACACGAAATCAGGAGGATCAAGTGACTATACGGACGAGATAATTAATGTCACACATGATGGTGAGATGTTGACAATGTTGTGCGTTGACGTGAAACACTGCACATGAACCTGAAACATTAAACCTGAATCGACTCCACGCTGACCAAAAACGACTTCCTGCTTCATCCTCTGGTTTGCATCTTTGTGCAGAAGGATCCAAAGACGCTCCTCACAGCTCCATCACCAAGCAGCACCGAGCATTATGGGCTTTCTCACATGACCTCAAACCCTCCGAACAAACCTTCCTGACGAGACAAGAAGCTCTCCGTGCTGCCAGTGTTCCTGTTTGTGATGGATTCCTCTTCTCATTCAGACCAGCGCTGCAGAACAACCCCCTGATCTTTACACTTTCAGCTCACTGGACTCGTCGCCGTCTCCAGGCGTTAGTCCGGCCCGGCGCCAGGCCCTGCTCTGCATTCAGACGCTCTCACCGATGACCTGCACGTTGCATTTACACAGCAGTCACGTCCAAACCGCTCATCCTACAGATTAATAATGGAGGCTAACGAGGGCCCAGCAACACGGCCAAAGGAATAAAACGCTGTTTTTCTAATCAGGTTTATGTTCGTGGTTGTTTCCAAGGATATAAAACATACAGTTATTCTAAAATACGAATAAAAGAAACTACACAGGGTGTCTGCAGATACAAACAAGTTCATTTAAAGGTGGAAATCTATTTCTGAGGTGTAAAATAAAAGCTGCTCAGATACAAAGACGTTCATTTCTGACATTTCTACTTCAGGTGAACCAATCAGAACGAGCAGCTTCTTCTCATACAGCTGCTTCTGCTGAACTCTGAAATGTCTGAAACACAAACAAAATTCACCAAATGTTCTGCAAGAGTGAACACAAGAGTCTCCATGCACTCCAACTTGGCCAAAACTACAAGAAAATTGTACAAAAGTACTCAAAAGTAGCCCAAAATTAATTGAAATGCGTTCAAAATTACTCAGAATTTGACTTGAAAACCTTGAAAATCACAAGCAAAGCTCTCTAAATGTTGTGCTGTTGGCTGCAAGAGTGAACACAAGAGTCTTTGAGCACCATAACTTGGCTAAAACGACTTGAAAATTGTAAAGAAGAACTCAAAACTGGTCCAAAATTAATTCAAATGTGATTAAAGTGACTTAAAATTGTCCAAAATAAGTTGAAAATAGTCGAGAAGGACTCGAAACTACTCAAAATGAGTCCAGACTGACTAAAACGTGTACAAATAATTCCCAAATGACTTGAAAATTGGTGTAACATGATTCAAAATGTCTCCAAGATGACTCCAAACTTGTCCACAAGGACTCAAAGTGTCTCCAAAGATCATCCAGACTAACTTTAAAACTAAAATATCTGAACTGTGAGCAACATTCACCAAATGTTCTGCTGCTGGCTGCAAGAGTGAACACAGGAGTCCTCATGCACCACAACTTGGCCAAAAGGACTAGAAGATTGTCCAGAAGAAGTCAAAATTACTCCAAATTTGTCCGAAATTAGTCTAACATTACTCAAAATGTCTAAACCATGAGCATAACTCTCTAAATGTTCTGCTGTTGGCTGCAAGAGTGAACACAAGAGTCTTTGTGCACCATAGTTTGGCTAAAATGACTTGAAAATAGTAAAGAAGAACTCAAAACCGGTTCAAAATTACTCCAAATTTGTCCAAGATGAGTTGAAAATGAGTCTAAAAATGACTTGAAAAGTAGCTACTGAGTCTTCATGCTCTCAAACGTGCCCAAATGACCCGAACACACGTCAACCATTATTCAAAATGTGTCCAAAATGGTTTCAAACTTGTCCACAAGATTGTCCAGACTGAATTGAAAACTCTAAAATGTCTGAACCATGAGGAGCAAAACTCACCAAATGTTCTGCTGTTGGCTGCAAGAGTGAACACAAGAGTCTTCAGGCACCACAACTTGGCCAAAAAGACTTGAAAACTGTCCAGAAAAAGTCAAAATTACTCAAAATTAGTCCAAAATGACAAAAACTTGTAAGAATCGTAGAACATAAGTTGAATATTTGTCTCAGAAAGATTTGAAAAATACGCTCATATCTCAGGAACATTTATCGGATATAATATTTGCGGGGTCGTGTTGCGTTTTGACCGAAGCACTACTTTTTAAAACTTCTAACACTGATGTTTTATTTCAGTAAAACAACTAAAACACCAAAAGTATGCAAGAAGGAAGTTGAAAAACAGCACACCAAACTGAACACAGTTTCTCTTATGGCAGAGCAACAAACCCAACAGTGACCGTACGTAGAGCATGTACATGGTGCCATCGGTCAGTCGGTCAAAAGTCGGGATTGTAGCGACAAATCCTGGGAAACTGCTTCTGAAAGCGACTCCAGAAGAAGCTCCTGCTGGAGCCTGAGCAGCTAAAATGACGCAGGATTTGCCGAAGTGAAGATGGTGTTTCTTCGAGAACAACCCCTAAAAACACCTCCTGGTGCGTCTTAGAGGTCAGTGGAACAAACTGCATGTTCTGTGGAACGTTGGGGTCGGATCACTGGAGGGTTTTAGTCTGAACGCATGGTTTGTGGTAAAAGCACCATTTAAATGAACAGTTTGAACAACAGTCACGTGAATATAAATACCTGAGGTCTTGACGAAACCCCCTCAACGGCTGCAGACTTCCTGTTTCCTCTCATCTCCACCTCCCTTCGTCCCAGGTGGGCGGCTGTGGAGGTCAGGTGGACTCCATCGCCGGTCAAACAGGCCTAAAAATAAAGCAGAAATAAAGAGAAGCCCTCGTCTGAGTGCGTGTCTCCACATTTACTGGATCTTTTCTTTCTCAAAAAAAAAGCAGCTTAACCGTGTTTCTTGTCGGCAGCGAGGACGGGGATTGCCTATTGATCAGCGCCTCAGACGGCGTGTTCGGCAGATATCAGGTAAAACCACAACATCGGATCACAGACAGACTCATCAGAAAACATGAGCGCGTGGACGAATCGATTCCAAATGAATCATACATCAAACGGCGTGAAAGTGGTTTGAGAGTACAAGATTTTTTTTTTTTTTCTTTGGAGGGGAGGGGAGGAGGGTGGAAGGAGGTGATTGGTACGAACGAGAGGTGAGGACAAAGAGATGGAAGGAGAAAAAAACCAGAGAGATTTACAGGAAGCTCGGCAGGAAGGTGTGACGGCTGCAGACGGAGGATAAAGAGGGAGAAGACAGAAGCATGGAGCTGAATGCAGATCCCAGCGCCCGGCCTCGCTCCACGCTCCCAGTCCATTTCCCCCCTTGTCTCCTCGAGTTGGCTTTAACAAGGCGGCGGATGGACCAATAGGACGGAACGCCTCACAGATCTCCAGAACACCTGCTGACCCGATCACGTGTTCATCCGCCTGTTGGTGTCCGTGTGAAAGTCTGGTTTTTGGAGCCATTTTTGGTAAAGTTGTGGAATTTTCGACTAGTTTCGGGACAATTTCTGCTTTGTCTTGTACAATTTAAAGTAATTTTGAACAAGTTGTGACTCATTTAGGACAATTTTTCTTTCATTTTATACAGTTTTGAAGTCATTTTGGACAAATTTAGTTTTATTTTGAACAAGCTACAAGTCATTCTTGACAAGTTTCTGTTTTATTTTGTACCATTTTCACGTCACTTTGGACAAGTTTGAGCGATTTAGGACAAGTTCTTTTCATTTTGTACCATTTTCAAGTCATTTTGGAAAAGCTTCCTTGTAATGTGTACAATTTAAAGTCATTCTAGACAAGTCTTACAGCATTTAGGACAATTATGAAGTCTTTTGTACGAGCTACAAGTCATTTAGGACCAGCTTTGAGTGATTTAAGACAAGTTCTTTTTATTTTACACAAGACAGAACATCTGCTGACCCGATCACGTCTTCTTTCCGGGTAAAAATCTGGTTTTTGGAAACGTTTTTGGTAAAGTTTTGGAAAACAACGTTTTAATTTTGGACAAATGTCTCATCATTTTCGACTGGTTTTGAGTCATTTTGGACAATTTCTGTTTAATCTTGTACAATTTTTGAGTCATTTTGGACACGTTTCTTTTCATTTTGTACAATTTAAAGTAATTTTGAACAAGTTTTGACTCATTTGGGACCATTTTTCTTTCATTGTATGCAATTTCCAAGTCATTTTGGACAAATTTGAGTCATTTCAGATAAGTTTCTTTTTTATTTTATACAATTTTCAAGTCATTCTGGACAAGTCTTACATCATTTCCGACATTTTTTTAGTCTTTTGAACAAGCTACAAGTCATTCAGGACAAGCTTTGACTCATTTAGGACACATTTTCTTTCATTTTATAGTTTTCAAGTCATTTTGGGCAAGTTTTTTTTTTCCTTAGGGAAGTTTTGAGTCATCATTTTTTGCAAGTTTGAGTCATTCAAGTTTCTTTTTATTCTGTACAAGTAACAAGTCATTCTGGACAAGTTTTACATCATTTAGAACAATTATTAAGTCTTTTTTAACAAGTTACAAGTCATTTAAGACAACTTTGTTTTCATTTTGCACCATTTTCAAGTCATTTTGGACAAGTTTTGAGTCATATTTGGCAAGTTTCACTGATTTAAGACAAGTTCTTTTTATTTTATACCATTTTCAAGTCATTTTGGAAATGTTCACTTGTATTTTGTACATTTTCAAGTCCTTCCGGACAGGTTCTACATCATGTAGGACAATTATTTAGCCTTTTGAACAAGCTACAAGTCATTCAGGACAAGTTTTGAGTCATTTTCGACATTTTATTGGCTGGCCAAGCTTTGATTTGTGTGGGGGTGGAAGCAGATGATTGGTACAAACGACAGGTGAGGACAAAGAGACGGAAGGAGGAAAAAAATCAGAGAGATTTACAGGAAGGTGTGACGGCTGCAGACGGAGGATAAAGAGGGAGAAGACAGAAGCATGGAGCTGAATGCAGATCCCAGCGCCCGGCCTCCCGGTCCATTTCCCCCCTTGTCTCCTCGAGTTGGCTTTAACAAGGCGGCGGATGGACCAATAGGACGGAACGCCGCGGCACAGAAAATTACAGCAAACAGCAGCAAATCTAATATTCATTTCACACCTTCACTCTAATTTCAGGCACATTACAATCAATAGGCAGGTACGCCGCTGCCAACTCCTTCTCCTCCGCCTCACACGTCCTGCTGCAGGCAAATAGAATAATATGCAAATAACACACACACACACACACACACACACACAAAGATAACAAGAGTGCAATTATAAAAACCTGGAACACTGTGAAGATAGGTTTGTCTGCAGCCGAGAATGTGATGTCGGCAAGAATTTGGAGAAAGAAAAGACTCGCAAAAACCAATTCTGGTTTGTTTAGGCTTTTTTTTTATAACGGCGGAGGAGGAGGAGGAGGAGGAGGAGGTGAAATGTGATGAAGACAGGTGAGGAGACAGGAGAGGGCAGCTGTAAAATACTACCGCTCTTTACACTGTGTGTGCTGCAAAGGATAGCCGAGGTGAGGACGAGACAATTTGATGGATAGACGAATCGAGCCGCGAACGGAGGGAGGGAAGGTGAAGCCAGGTGAGAGGAGGAGGAGGAGGAGGAGGAAGGAGGAGGAGGAAGGAGAGGGGAGATTAGCAGAGACAGCGGAGATGAAATATGAGGCAGGGAGGTAAGGTCGGAGGAGAACAACGGAGGCAAACGAAGGGATCAATCAGGGAAAGTAACCGAGTACGTTTACTGCGCGAGCGGACGGAGATCCTGACGTCTGTCGGCTCCGGCTGCACTTAGAGGTCCTTCAGAGGCCAGAACCAGCCCATAAAACCTCATCACAGCATCAGCAGCCGGTTCTGAGTCTCACTGTCAGGATTTATGTGGATGAATGAGAGATGGTAGCTCTTGTATCGGTCATGCTCTTAAGCTAAGCTAAGCTAAGCTAAGCTAGCTGTGTTGGTAAAACCAACGTGCAAGAATTAGTTTCATTTAATGTTTATAGTGTTTGTTTGATAGTTTTTCTGTCTACATGTGCAGTTGTGGATTCATAATCAGTGAGTTTAATTATGTTATTTGCTTGTCCTTGGTCCTCATTTGTTCCATTAGCCATCATATGTACCATTATGGACATATGTTGAGTCACTTTGGACGCATTTTCAGTCGTTTCGGACAAGTTTTGTGTCACTTAGAGAAGTTTTGTGTCATATTCAGACGACTTTTCAGTCATTTACAACACTTTCTTTTTCATTTTTCAAAAATTTTGGAGTCATTTTGGACAAATTTGGCGGCACAAAGACAAACTAGCGCATTAAAACTAGAAACAAGACGAGTTTTTTGTCATTTTGGACAAGTATCGAGTCATTTGTTCTAAGTGTCGAGTAACTTTGGACGAGTCTTGAGTCCGTTACAGGAGGATCATTTCAGTCATTTAGAGGACGTTTTCTTTCTCATTTTACACAAGTATTGAGTTATTTAGAATTTTTTTGTTATTCTGAATAAGTTTTGAGGAACTTTGGACACGTTTTTGGTGAGTTTTGACAAGTTTCGAGTTATTCTGGAGAAGATTACAGTCAGAACGTCGTACTCACGTATGAGAAGAACCCGGTGGACGAAGATGCAGATGATCAAGTTGGACAGTCATAGATGGAGATCTGTCATGCAGCTAAATGTCTGTTACAGGAAGATAATTTCTGTTTCCTTCTAATCAGACTGAAGACAAAAACTGACTGTTTTTTGGAAAGATTTTTGGGCAAATTTCTAGTCACTACAAACTAATTCTGGGTGTTTCTGGAGAATTTTTCACTCATTTACAAGAGTTTTTTTGTTGGTTTTGTGTCATTTTTTTTCATTTCAGACAAGGTTCGAGTCAGAAAGATGGACTCATGCATGTAAACAAGTTACCTGGCAAGTCTTTCGTCACCTTTGGGCAAGTTTTGAGTCGTTCTGGAGAAGTTTTGACTCAGAAAGTCAAACAGAAACAACCCATTTCAGACGCAGTTTATCAGGATGGAGATCTCTGCTAATGTGTGTTTCAGGTGGTTCGTTCTTGTTGAACCTTTCGGTTGGGACTGAAAACAAAATAATTGCTTGTTGTTCTAGAACAGCCTGAAATAAACTGGAGTGATGCTTAAGTAAACGGCACTTATGGAAATAACAGGTGAAAATAACAGAGAAGGAGACGAAGCGAGGTGCAGAGGACGCGACCGGACAGGACAGGTGTAAAACCCAGCAGAGATATGACTTCATGCTCGCTGCAGACGATAGCCGAGGCAGCTGATGACTGATGAACGGTAAAATGAGGGAGCGCGGGGAGGACGGACAGATGCAAAAATGACAGAAAGATGAATGGGCGTCACACGACGTGATGGATTAATGGACGGAGGGAGGACAGGTGGACAAGGACGCCGGAGAAGATAAGACAAGAGGTTCGGGCCGGCCTCCACCTCCCTCCACGCTCGGAGAAAAAAAAAAAAAAA